>NC_081354.1:15316946-15616946 GCF_030684315.1 Stegostoma tigrinum
TTGGTCACTCTACACTGATTGGCTGTTGAATACTGTGAAGCCATTAAAGCACAGTAACACAATTACAAAGTTAGCTGAGGAGAGATGTATACATTCATAATAGTGAAAACATTATAAACATTTTGCAGTGTCCACTTGCACATTTCAAAAGGGTGTTAGGGAACAGGTAGATGCACTTCATTTTAGCACACTGGGGGAGGTTTGCGCAGGCCTCAGGTGAAAAGCTGTTGACCTTGGAAAATGGCAAACTTGCCCACTTCATGTTAATGACAAGATCAAGACCAAGTGTTGGCGAATGAGTCATGTTAGGGCTATGAGACGAATATAGCAATATTTCCTCTGATTCAACAGTGTGATGACGGCCAGCAAGGAACAACTTGCGATTCTGCACGTCTCATCTTCTGTACTCAACACTGAGATCAACAAGTTCAGACAGTACGTTCTGTCTCTTGTCACCCAGAACCATACTCAGAATCACAGATTTAAGTGCCAGTCTCACAACAGTTAAATTTTCAAGCCTTCTAACTCCCAAACACCTGGCATCTGACATTCTAACCTTTGGTCAAGTAACCCGATGTGCATTATGGTGTACATAAGACAGTACTTGACCCATGTACAGTTTAGCATGTAAAATCCAAGTCCATTTATAATCAGCAATCATCATGACAGTGTCATTTTATTTCCTTTTTGTTGCATTTTTATTTTTTTCTTTTATGTTCATTTTAGACCATAAGACCTAAGAGGAGAAGTAGGAATGTCAGTCCGTCGAATCTGCTCTGCCATTCAATGAGATCATGGCTGATCTGATAATACTTAGCTCCACTTTCCTGCTTTTGCCCTATAACCCTTGATTGCCAGATTTTTAATTGGTAAGGCAATGTTAGCCTTGAATGTACTAAATAACTCAGCGCCAACGGCCCTGTGCATAAAGAATTTCACAGATTCATGGGGCGACACTGTGGCTAGCACTGCTACCTCACAGCGCCGGGGCCCTGGGTTCGATTCCACCCAAACTGCCTGTATGAAGTTTGCACATTCTCCCTGTGTCTGCATGGGTTTCCTCTGGGTGCTCGGGTTTCCTTCCACAGTCCAAAGATATGCAGACTAGGGGGATTGGCCATGCTATATGTCCATAGCATTCAGGGATGTGTAGATTAGGTGGGTTATAGGGGGATGGGTCTGGGTGGGATACTTTGAGGGTCGGTGTGGACTTGTTGGGCCAAAGAGCCTTCTTTCACACTGTAGGGATTCTATGAATATAATCCTCTGAGGGAAGAAATTCCTCCTTATCTCTGTCTTAAATGTGTGACTTCTTATTCTGAGTTGATGTTATCTGGTCCTAGACACTCTCAGAAGCGAAAACAATCTTTTTGCGTCTATAAGGTAACTTCCCATTCTTCTAAATTCCAACCAGTACAGGCCCAGGCACAATCACCTGCTCTGGGCAGATATTTTGTATTTTTTATCTTGATCCATCACGATTTTCTTTAGCCTATTAAGACTAGCTCCTCTACCATACAATTGCTCTTGTCTTCCACTTTATAACAGATCTTTCTTTGTTCTTGTCACATCTGCCTCTTGTCTAAATCTGATCATATCTCTAACTTTCCCATTTCAGATGAAAAGAGCTGAAATGTTAACTTTGTTTCCCTCTCCTCAGAGACCGTCTGACATGCTGAGGTTTTCTCTTAAATTTAGCACTTTCTGTATTTATTTCAGATTGTCAGCCTATGCAGTACTGTACTTATTGATTAGTGTGTTAAGTCGACACTGAGAACAGTGAAATCAAACACAGGTGGATGATTTTGTAACTTTCGGCCTAGCCTTGAACTTGTCAGCTTTGGAGCATGTCACAGGAGTCAGTTCCCTCCGACCAGAAACTAAAATACGAGTGCTCTGTTCACTTCACAGAAGGCTGCTAAAATCTGAAAATGGTAAAGGAAAGTGGTGGCCAGAGCTACATCTCAGTAAGCAACAGGCCAAAAGACACTGGTTCAAATTTTGACATGCTGGAGATGTTAAAATCTTAAAACTCTGAAACACGACACAAATCTGCCCACTTCCAGTTTCAGTGCGAACTGTGTGAAATTCTTGGGACAGAAACAGTTATATATTCAGCCAAAGGTATTTAGAATTAAAACTGGGTGAACCGTTAAAACATTATCCACTTCCTGGAAGACTTACTGTGGCTCAATATTGTGTGTATTGTAAGGTCAAGTAGACAGAATACACAAAGCAATTTCAATGTATTATGGACAAGACAAGGAACAGTTACCTCCAGGAGGTGAGTTCAAGAGGCATTTGAAATAAAGTTATGTGACCGACTGCCCTTTATTTAAGCTGGTTCACAGGTTTCACAGGAGCTGGTCAGGTTTCACAGGCAATGGGAAAATAAGTGAACACCCTTTATGGTGAATGTAATTACAGTTAAACTTTTTTTGGGTCAGCAGCAGGAGCAGGTGTTCCCCCTTCACCTTCACTTAGCTCCTCACCTCCGTTCAGACCCTCCCTGATAAAGACATAGACTTAGCTGCTGTTCAACCATTTGATAATTGAGCATTGCATTGACTTGATAAAGTAGTCACCAATTAGAGCCTGGCCTCCAGGAGCAATCTATGCATATAAGTTACGTGATATATCTATGAAGGGCCCATGACCACCATCAAGGACATTACCTTCATTGACATTTCCTAAGGTAGGACTACCAAATTGCAAAGAAAGAGGTTGTTGACCATTTGGATAAGTACATGAATAGGAAAGGTTTGGGGGGGATATGGGCCAGGAGCAAACAGGTTTACTTTGAGAATATGAGATAACAAAGTGTGGAGCTGGATGAACACAGCAGGCCAAGCAGCATCTGAGGAGCACAAGAGCTGACGTTTTGGGCCTAGACTCTTCATCAGAAAAGGGGCATGGGGAGAGGGTTCTGAAATAAGTAAGGAGACAGGGGGAGGTGGACCGAGGATGGATAGAGGAGAAGATAGGTGGAGAGGAGAGTATAGGTGGGGACGTAGGGAGGGGATAGGTCAGTCCGGGGAGGATGGACAGGTCAAGGGGGCGGGATGAGGTTAGTAGGTAGGAAATGGAGGTGCGGCTTGAGGTGGGAGGAGAGGATAGGTGAAAGGAAGAACAGGTTAGGGAGGTGGGGACGAGCTGGGCTGGTTTGGGGATGTAGTGGCGGAAGGGGAGATTTTGAAGCTTGTGAAATCCACATTGATACTATTGGGCTGCAGGGTTCCCAAGCGGCATATGAGGTACTGTTCCTGCAACCTTCAGGTGGCATTGTTGTGGCACTGCAGGAGGCCCAGGATGGACATGTCGTCGAAGGAATGGGAGGGGGAGTTAATGTTTGGCATGGACTGGTTGGATTGAAGGGTCTGTTTTCGTACTTTATGACTCTATAACTCAATGAGATGATCTTGTTTTGCCCCCAATGACAGGCATACTTATCCTGGACATTGATGAACCCTTACTGACCTTTGACACATACTCAGAACAAAATGACAGTAAAATGTAAAGGGACTTAAAATCACTAAGCTCATGTAGTTTTGAAGCATTATTCACAAGGTTCCAGGAGTTCATTAAAATGTTTAAGATTTCTCTTCATGACCTCTCTTCTATATGATTAAAGCATTCACATGGTTCTATAGATGAAGGCCATTGTAATCAGCTGAAGTTAATGTAGGTACTGAAGCCTGTGCCAGGTGTACTCGGCTATTTTTCCAATTCCTTTAGTTCTGTATGATCCTTTCAAAATAAACGTTTCAATAATTGTCTGATTAATTTATCAATAATTACTCTGGTCAGAATCAATTAAATCATCTTGATCTGCTATTCATTTGAGTGTCTTGCGTGGCCAAAAGCTCTTGAGAATGAAAGCACTTTATAGGACTGCTTAATTTACATTAGGTGGTTTTTCTGCCATTTACATTGTGCAGTTAAATCTAATGGGAATACATTTACATTACAAACGCCACAAGGTAATGTCAGATGCATTATTAAAGTCAGGAAGATGGGGCATAAAATAGTGGTGAATAGAGATTGGGAAGTGACCACTGAGTCATTATTTATCCTCATTCTGGATCAGTCCATTACAGCAGAAGGAGAACAAAATGATTTGTTTGGCCTGAGAAAGTAACAGTAAAGGTATTATTTCAGAAGACAGTGCATTCCACACGCTGCTACAAGGACATGGGATGCATGTACTCCAACATTGCCTCTCTCTGAAAGTACATTAATCAGCACATTTTTCTGGGGAAGGGCAGAGATTGGAGATGTGCAGGCTCAGCATTGAAATTCTTTAAGGCTACTTGTGGGCATTCAGTACAGCATTTGAGTAAGTTTTCCTATGATTCCATAGATACGAGTAAGAGAATGAAATCTATGTTTGAAGACTGACAAAACTCAGGGCAAGGCTTTTACTCCAGGATGAAATCTGATTTCATCCGGTGATCTCCTCGCTTCCGCTTCTAAGCTGATAGTCCCCCAAACCTGCACAGCTCGTTTCTACTTCCTGCCAAAAATCCACAAACAGGACTGTCTGGGAAGACCCATTGTCTCAGCCTGCTCATGCCCCACAGAACTCATCTCCTCCTACCTTGACTCAATCTTCTCCCCCGGGTCTAATCCCTACCCACATACATCCACGATTCCTCAGACACCTTACAGATGATGTTTCAAAACTTCCAGTTTACCGGCTCCAGCTGCCTCCTCTTTACCATGGATGTGCAATCCCTTTACACATCCATTCCCCACCAGGAGAGTCTTAGGGCTCCATGCTTCTTCCTGGAGCAAAGACCTGAACCATCCCCACCCACCACAACCCTCCTCCCCTTGGCTGCGCTTGTCCTCACTCTCAACAAATTTTAAGTCCTCCCATTTTCTTCAGGTAAGAGGGGTTGCCATGGGTACCCATATGGGCCCTAGTTATGCCTGCCTCTTCGTGGATACGTGGAACATTCCTTGTTCCAGTCCTATTCCGGCCCCCACCCACAACACTTTCTCCGATACATCGATGATATGATCGGTGCTGCTTCCCTCTCTCACCTGGAATTGTGATTCAGTTTCGCCTTCAATTTCCACCCTGACTTTCACCTGATCTATCTCTGACCCCTCCCTTACCTTCCTCGACATTTCTGTTTCTATTTCTGGGGATAGATTGGCCACTAATATCCATTACAAACCCACTTGACTCCCACAGCTACCTGGACCATACACCCTCACACCCTACTTCCTGTAAAGACTCCATCCCTTTCTGTCAGTTCCTCCGTCTCCGTCGCATATGTTCAGATGAGGCCAACTTCGACAAGGGAGCATCCGAAGTGTCCACCTTCTTCCTCAACTGAGGATTCCCCAGCTCCATTGTTGACAGGGCCCTCAACTGGGTCCAAGCCATCTCCCGCACTTCCGCCCTCACCCCTTCTCTTCCCTCCTGCAACAGCGATCGGGTTCTCCTTATCCTTACCTAGCATCCCACCAGCATCCACATCCAGAAGATCGTCAGACGCCATTTCTACTACCTCTCATGAGATTCCACCACCAGACATGTATTCTCCTGTCATCCCTTGTCCACCTTCCCTCCAGGACACCTGGTCCACATTGTCTTCACCCCCAACCCCTCCCCACAGCCCTACGGCACCTTCCCCTGCAACCAGCGAAGGTGCTACACCTGCCCATTTACCTCCTCCCCCCCGACTACCCAACGGCCCAAACATACCTTCCAGGTGAAGCAACGCTTCACCTGCACTTCCCAGACTCTAGTCTACTGCATTCGCTGCTCACAATGTGGTCTCCTCTACACTGGGGAAACAAAGCGTAGACTTGGCAACTGCTTTGCAGAACATCTACATTCTGCTTGCAAAAAAGACCCTGAATTACCCGTTGCCTGCCACTTCAATGCACCACCCTGCTCCCTGGCCAACATCTCTGTCTCTGGCTTGTTGCAGTGTTCCAGTGAAGCTCAACGCAAGCTGGAGGAACAACACCTCATTTTACGTTTGGGGACCCGACAGCCCTCCGGACTCAATATTGAGTTCAATAATTTAAGGGCCTAAACTCTCCCATGTCCCAGCTCCCCCACCCCACCCCACATGCCAGGCTTTGTTACCACACAGCCTGCCATTTCACACCCACTGTTGTTAGTCATTAACAGTCCCCATTAACAACTATTCACCCTGCCAGCCAGATTGTTAATAACTTCTTTGTCTGTCCAACTGTTTTTCTCTCTCTTTGGGCTCTATCCTATCGTTTAGTCTTTACCTCACCCACCTCCCTATTTTCTGCATATAAGCTAATGTTTTCCCAGCCACCATCAGTTCTGAGGGTCACCGGACCCAAAACATTAACTCTGTTGTTTCCTTCACAGATGCTGCCAGACCTGCTGAGCTTTTCCAGCAAGTTTGTTTTGTTCCTTTCACTCCAGGGGTTGGAAGCAGAGGTCAGGACTGTTTCTGGGTCCCAAATCTACCCATTGACCCACTCCCAAAAGAGTCACCATGTTCTGAGATAGTGCTCCCTTGAGTCAAACCCACCGTCCAATTAAGGACAGCAAACGTTTTGAAGCTGGAAGACCAGTCAAGTAGACATATTGCTTGAAAGGAATAGGGGGTGAAATGGCGAGTATAAGCAAGGGAGAGGGTGCTTCAACATGGAGGCTCTCTTCCTCCAACTTTATCGATCTGAACCAGAATGTTTCACCACTTTGTCAACAATAAACATTGGCCCAGTCAGTGACGGGGGAACAGGCCAAGAATGAATGAAAAGAAATTACACAAACATTACTCAAAGAAGAAAGCAGGAATGCACAACACACACATGAACTGCTCTGTAAGGTTATGGGTGAGGTATTCTGAAATTGCCATCATTGTAGCACATGAATACACAGTAGAGACCTCATGCTCTTTGTAAGCTCAGATAATGTTAAGATGTTAAAACGCTATTCCTGTTAGAATGAGCCCAAATTTACAAATTAATCTACTGCATATACATTGTAGTAGTTAATGAGGAGATCCAAGCATTTTTCTAAGTATAAATAAATCTCAGAAAATGATCTACAAGGGTGTTGCATGATATGCAATGTAAATCCAAAGTAAATATCCCATAAAGTGCATTTGGAAGTCTGTCCAATGTTTCAAAAACATTTTCAACACTGACATTTTTTTAAAACAGTTTTTAATTGAGACAATCACTGAATTATTAATCAAAACAATATTTATTCAACTGAAATAATAAATGAGAGGCAAAAATGTTATTTTTGGATTGGTCCCAGATAAAAGATGTATTGCAGTCCTCAAGCCTGTATGAAGTTTCAAATTCAATTGCAGTAATTCTAATAAGACTGATTAAACATTGCTGTGTGTTGGATTAGTTGTTGGATTAGCACAAAGTATTTCATTTGTGGGCTTTCAGCCTGAAGCCATTCCACCCCGAGGGTAGGAGTTTCTTTGGTCTTGGAAGAACTTGTATTTATATATCTGTCAGAACATGCCAAAATGCTTCACAACCAATCAAGTACATTTGGAGTGCAGTCACCGAAATAGACAACATGACAATCATTTGCACACAGCACAATCTCACAAACTCTGACTGAATCCATTTTTGGGGTGTACCAAGGCATTATTTGCTAGGGAACCTGGAAAATTCATCTCTCTTCATTCAGTACTGAAACCTCATGTACCTCCTTTTGGACAGGCAGGTCGCTCCCCTGAAACACAACTCCTCTTTGACAGTGCAATCCTCCCTTCATACTGCACTGGAGTCTCGGCTAGATTAATTTTCGAAGCCCTGGAATGGGATAAATGAACAATCCTTTGAGTCAGATGAGGGTGCTGCTGCTGCTGATGAAGTTAATGTTTAAAATTTATTGCTGCTATCTAATTAAATACATTCTCAGCCTTGTTGTGATCACTGATTGGTTTCCAGAGCAAGACTTGGTAGAAATTGTCTCTAAATTGGTAATCTGACTTCAAAAGCTACAAAACAAGTTGCACTACAAAGTTTCATGGTAGAAATGGTTGGAGAATGTGCAATTTCCTAATCTGTATTTGGAAATAGGAGATCTTACTGAGAACAAATAGACAGAAAATTAACTTTGCATATTCTTTCATTTAAAAAAATTGCAGTGTGTTTGTGCATTGATGACTCATAGTGCCTGTGTACACTCAATGTTAGATTGGATTCTGTACAGTGTGGGAACAGGCCCTTTGGCCCAACAAGTCCACACAGTCCCTTGAAGCATCCCACCCAGACCCATCCCCCTAAACACTGGGGGCAATTTAGCATGGTCAACCCACCTAGCCTGCACATCTTTGGACTGTGGGAGGAAACTGGAGCACCTGGAGGAAACCCACGCAGACACAGGGAGAGGGAGAATGTGCAAACTCTGCACAGACAGTTGCCTGGGGCTGGAATTGAACCTGGGTCCCTGGTGCTGTGAGGTTGCAGCACTAACCACTGAGCCACCGTGCCACCCCTTAGTTATATGTGACAAGCAAATATTAATGGACAGGCCTTTGGCCTATCCATTTTCTTTCACTTCCTTGTGAGCTTTTACTGGACGTATGTCTTTTGTGCCCAGTTCCCACCATACCGAAAACAATGTTACAAGGGATGAGTATAGATAACTCAGTTCTGATCAATAAAGTTTACTCCCTGTTGTAAATGTTCATTGTTTTACTGTCAGTGTTCCCCATTACAAAATGTCATGTCAACATATTCTGTTCTGCCATGGAGCTGTATCACAATATGTCCAAACAGGTTGATTAAAATGTTTTCTTCCCCATTCTCTTTAGCCGTGACATTTGTCACAAAGTAATTGCAGACTGTGGGCACTAGATGGCTCTGGAGTGTCTCACCCAACTTGACTGAACAAAATGCCTTTGCTGTGCAGGGTTGGAGTAGGACGAGGTGGAAGAAATTCCAACCCAATCTCCTGTATTTTCCCAGCTCTGGGCACAGTTTGTGCGTCACTTGCTTTAAATTTTCCAGTAAAGATTCTGTATTCACGCTTGATATGGGTGGGTGTCAGTTTGCTTCAGAGCTCTGACTGACTTGCTTTCTACTTGGAGGAAAAGCTGGACAGTTTATTTAGTCATGGGGCTTGCTTAGTTTGTTGGCTAAGCGATGTAAGTCATGCGGTATTTTTTCAATGTGGGTGGATGGGGGGACATGGCTGGAATACAGGAACTTAGACCTTTCTTCTACAGGGTCCTGATACATTCAGCAGGGTAACAGTTAAAAGTAACTGCCACCATGGGAAAAATGTCACACCCTTCCCCCTTCCACCCAACCTTAGCTGTACACTTAAATGGCAGTATTTGTAATCAATAGGCAGATTATATCTGTGATACTTATTGCTTAAATAATGGGTAGAATAATGATCAGCTAACGCGGCGTTTCTATTTTCCCTGCAGTGGCACTGAAGCTGCAATACTAATCTAATTCTGTTCATTTTTGCTCATCTCTGAGTTGCTTAGTGTGTACAATATTAGCAACATTACTGGGATGCATTGGCAGATCCTTCCGAATGGACATTGATTGTCATTAATGTCACCTCCTCTCACCTACAGGCTTTTAAATATGAGGGAAACTGATGAAGTATTATGAACCCAAACTATGCAGCATCCTGCATTAATTAGCTAATAGCAATCGAACTCAACTACATTAATGCATTTTGTCCTTTGCATACCAGAAACAGGAGAAAGGATAAACCCTGAATGCTTTGATCTCTTGGCCACTTAAGGATTGGTCCATTGGTATTCCAGAGCAAGTAAGTGTACTGTAATTTGAAATTGGTCTGCCGTCCTATTAGCCATCTGCAGATCAATAACAAGTGAATTAGAGTTTCAGTGATCTGATTAACTCCCCATTATTTTCTACACCAACTGATTTGGAATGCTTGATGAGACAATACGCCTGTTCCTTTGGCTTATTCCAGTTCAGATGAGATATAAACTTCCTTGTGAAGCAGTGTCTGTGCATTTTATTTCAGGTCTACAAAAATGGTTCTTGGATTGACACAAGTTGCTCGCAGGGGCAGTCAGCTGAACATATTAGTTAGCAACACTAAATGTACAATTACTGAGTGTGGGCACTGGTAAAATGGTTCCATCAGCGAGGGAGGTAATTTTGCCTCTCATAGCCGTGCCAGATCTCTCCAAGACAAACTCAGCCAGTCCCAGTGCTGTGCCTTTTCTGAATGGCCATGTGATTATTTTTTATTCAGGTAATTTTCCAGTTTCTTTTTGATATTTAACATAAGAAATTATCTCCAGCTTTCTCAGGAGAGAGAATTCATTAGTGCTCACTATTTGCTTGAAAAAGAAATATGATGAAAGGAGACCATGATAATCTTTCTATAGTCCAAATTCTTCCCACAATCCAAATTTGTCCTACAGTCAAAATGAAAGTCACAAAGAAACTGAAAGGTTGTTTTAACCACAGAGCCCACCACTAAAACAAAATGAGTCAGGGACTTTGACTGAAATTTAGCAGACAGTGTCACAGTCCCAACTGTTAATTGGAGTCAGTAATCAAAGCCAAAGTTCAGGATTAACACAGTCAGAGGTCTTCAGAGAACCGAAGGTAACAGAAGGTAACAGAAATTAGGAAAGATACCTAGACAGAAAAAGAAAGAAGCCAGGAACAACGATAGAAAGTATATAAGAAAGTAAACAAAGAACTTTATTTTCCATTATTTCTTGCCAAGTAATTACATCTTCTGCTATCACACACTAGTGTTAAGGAGGAACAAATATTTTACATGTAAGTTATCCTCGTAACATTGGCTGTATTTTTGTTTTAATTATGACTGCAGTAAAAAATGCATTTCCAACCTAATCTTAATAGTTTCAGGTATTATTTTTAATGCTTTAGTCATATTGTATCCTGGGAAATTGTGCACTATACTATTTCACATTTTAATGTATACAGTGACTTATTTTAAGTATGATGAAAGAGCAGTATTTAGAAGCATAGAGTCATAGAGATCTACAGCAGGAAAACAAATCCTTTAACCCAACTTGCCCATGCCATCCAGTTTTCACAATTTAAGCTAGCCCCATTCGCCTGTGTTAGGTCCATATCCCAGCATACCTATCCCATCCATGTAGTTGTCTAAATGTTTCTTAAATGACAAAATTGTACTTGCTTCCACCAGAATCTCTGACAGCCTGTTCCAGACACTCACCACTCTCTGTTGATGGTGCCCCTCTGGTTGTAAGGTCTAAATAAAGTTATTTTCCTTGCAATTGAGTATATGTTTAGTCTTTTCTGAATGCAGTATACAACACTGCTTGTTTTGGCCATATTATCTGGCCATTCACTGTCCCCCCTTGAAATGCTGTACAGATCTGCAGTGACATCCTCAAACCAGGCAGCAGGGATGCAACACATTGTGCTGAATTCATGTCTGTGGCTGCAGAAACATCTGACTGGGTTTTGTTTCAGATTTGCTTTGTTATTCAGTCTTACTGCTGACAGTACCAAATATGTGTTACTGCTGCTCACAATGTAAGATTGATGATCAACATCTTGGCTGTGGGTTTAATCAGAACAATTTTCAGTTCATTTCTTGTAGATTGTATTTATGCTATATTACTATGTTCCTGCACAGCCTCCCTCTCATGACTGTCTCTATCTGTTGCTTTCTCTCTCTTTGCTTTTATCTGGTTTCTTGTTCGCCTTTTTCATGCAACCTTCTCTGAGCTTATAATTCTACCTGAACTCCAATTCTGGCCTTGTGTACCCTAACAATTTTCTTTGCACTAACCTTATGGTGGCCGTACTTCCAGCTGCCTGGGTCCCAAGCTCTCGGATTTCTTCTGTCAACTTCCTTGCCTCTCCATCTTTCTCTCTTCCTGTAAAATACTCCTGACAACCTCTCTCTTTTGGTAAACTGTCCTAAGGCCTTATGGGGCTTGGCATCAAGATATATTTGGCTTTACTCATGTGAGATGCCTTTACTGTGTTGGAAGTATTGTATCTATCAATGCAAAGAAACATCAAAAGAATTATTTGACTGTGGGCAAGGATGGGAAGCCTGACCGATTTTTTTCCTCTCTACGCAATACTTTGTGAGCCTAACCATTACTTACTGACACCCAGGCTCACATGAGTTAACCTGATGCAGTCTGATAATTAAAAAAGCTTGGGGTCTTGGTGCCTCATTTACTCATGGAGTTAACGTGACAGCCATCAATGAAAATGCCTAGAGTAATTTATAAATATATAAAGAACTGGATGTAAAAGAACATTCTGTGAAGATATGAAAGGATGTTGTCATTCATTGATTATGGACTGCATGCATTGTAGTTTTTGTTTTTGTGATATGCGTACTTTGGAAGTGACTAAAGCAAAATTTGTTTATTTTATTCCTGATTTTTAAAAATATTCTTGATGCTTAATGATGCAGGATGTCATTTGTGGGAAGGGAAATTTTTCTGGGTTTTGGGTAGTGACAGTGCAATGAAATGGCACAGTAAGTAAATGGGAGATTGTGCTCATCAGAGCTGTTCCCTTTTATGTGTCTAAGGCCTATTTGGGCCTAATGGATATTGGCCCAAGTATTCTTGTACAATACTTGGCTTCAAAGTGCCTCACATTCACCACAAGATGAACAAAAGGATAGCAGAAAAATCAACAGGCACAAAAATACCCACTATTAATGCCATTGATCATTGTAAAGGACTTGTCATACTTACTGGCAGTGACTGAGGAGAGGATTCTTCCCAAGCAACTCTAAGTCAATGTTGAGTCAGTTGCTTAGCTGTGTTAATGAAAGCATCCTACATCTAGTTTGCACTGTCAGATTGGAACAGTGAGTGGAGCTCAAGGATACAAATTCAAGATAAAAGCCTCTCAAAATGTTTGCTGTTGCCTTCAGAAACAGGATGATGTTGAATATTTGTCAATGTGCTACCTAATGGTGACTGTTAACTGCAATCAATGTCACTGCATGTCTGCCTTCTTGCACTGTGAAGCATGAAGCAGTACTCACTTTTATCAGATTGCTGCATTTCTCAAAGAACTGGGGCCACACTTTGTTATCTTGGATTCTCCAGTATCTGCAGTTCCCATTATTTCTGATACAATTTTAACCTCACTGTGAAGCCTCTTCCAGGGATGCCTAACCTGAAGAAGTTACCCTCCTCCCTCCAGACCAACGTCAGGGCTCCTTTTCTCTCCATCTTCGGTCCACCTCCCCCTCTCTCCCTATTTATTCCAGAACCCTCTCCCCATCCCCCTCTCTGATGAAGGGCCTAGGCCCGATACGTCAGTTTTTGTGCTCCTGAGATGATCCTTGGCCTGCTGTGTTCATCCAGCTCCACACTTTGTTATCTTGCTGTGAGGTGTTGCATTGTTCTGGACAATTTCCGAAGCTGCTCTTTCTGATGGGTAATGACAGCAAATGAATAAACACCACTTCTAGGACATCCATTAGATGGACTAATATTTCCAGTGCTGAGGAAGGGTCACCGGACCCGAAACGTTAACTCTGTTTTCTCCTTCACAGATGCTGCCAGACCTGCTGAGCTTTTCCAGCAACTTTGTTTTTGTTCCTGATTTACAGCATCCACAGCTCTTTTGGTTTTCACATTTCAAGTTGTTGCAGTAGCTGAGGAGTCATATAAGATACATTGACAGAATGCCAGTGGCTCTGAGCTGGGGAAGAAAACTATATTTTTCAGTGCATCTTTTCCCTCTAAATTGGATACAAGGATATCAATAATTGGCTTTTTGTAAGCTCAGATAATGTTAGGATGTTGACTTTTTCCCTTGTCATTTTCAAAAAGTAAATGAAAAAAGCGTGATCCTTCTTCAGGTGGTAGCCTAATGAGACTCTAAAAGTTTGTGTTTTCACATAAACCTATTGGACCATGACTTGGAAAAGCTGGCCTATTTCAAAATCCAGATCCAATCATGTGAACGTCTGCACTGCACTCTTGTTTTCCCTGAAGTTTAGCTCATCCATCTGTTTGACTGTTTTAAAGCCTTGATAGATAGCTGAGGTTGTGGGTGTCTTTAAAGGTCTGCTTGGGATGGCCTGTTTACACAATTGTTCGTGATCACACTAATTCGATTGCCTGACTGCCTTTCAGACCACTAATAGATGCAGCTCAGCAGGGCTTGTTTATACAGTCCAGTAGAATGAGAGTTAATTGATTTTGACATATATGATCTTTTAAAGAGGACATTGTTTTAAGAGAGTATTCAAGTATTTTAGTTTATTTTTACAGATGTATGAACTTCTACAGAGGATAATAGTATGTTTTAAAAATTATGAATGCAATATTTATTGATTTTGATAGAATTATGAGCTTCTGTAAAGGTTGGAGTTTTTAAAAGTGTTTATTTTGACAGGCCATTGAGGTTCACATGCCGCTTTCTCAAAACTATTCACATTATGTTCATGATCTTCTAGAGATTTCTTTTTAAATTGGCTTTTAATATAATTTTTGTTTACTTAGGCAGATATATGATTTTTTCAAAGACTCCCAAATGTTCTAACGTGGCTTGTGAATTATATCTACAGTGAATACAGAGTGAGTAGATTGGGAAGTTTGAGGAGGGGGTGAGCCATTAAATAGAGGTGCTGAGGGCTGAAGGGAAGTTGAGAGTTTTAGGGGGTATGGGATTTGGACAATTTAAGAGTGGTGGAGGCGATAGGAGAGGTAGCAGGGTTAAGGGGAAGATAAGGGTGAGAGTGATACAGGAGGGAATAGGGTTAGGGATGATGAGAAGGACAGGGTGTGATTGTTGGGGCCCACATACCTACCTCAGAATTGGTTGACGGTTCTGTGAATAGCGGAAGACTTTTTAACCTGGCCACTTCAGAATTGGACGGCGTCCCATCCAAACATTACACTTCCATGTTTTAATGTCGAGGTTATGAGCTGGCTGTTATTCCTCAATTGTTAACTGATTGTCAAAGCAACATCTTCCTTTGGACTTGCCAAAACTCTTCCTTTGCATTATAGTCCCACTGGCATCTCGATTGGACAGTATTACTCTCCTTTCAGATTAAACGTCGAGGATTACCCACCATACATATTTTATGAAGTTGCATTTTCAGATCACAACTCTTATATTGACATGTGCAACCCACCGCCCTCACAGTATTAAATGAATTGAGGCAAGTATAAAGATAGCAAAGGGCCACTTGTAATGCAAGCTTTGACAAGCTGTGCAAAAGCAGGCTGGGGCTGGACGACTTCCATTAATATATGTTGTAATTGAAAAGCAAAGTCAGCATTCTGAGCTGGGCAAGCATAAGAAGTGCTAAAATAGATTTCATTTATTTCGAACACCATAAAGTGCTGTGTGTTTAAGAACAATGTTCACTTTGATGGAACATGATAAATGACTTGGTCTGCACAAGCCAAATAGTAAACTCAAAATGTACAGGGAATATCCAAAAAGAAACTTGAAGTGAATGATTTCATGTAATATGCAAATAATCTAAACATTGCAGGATCAACGCCTTGGATATATAATTTCAGATTGAACTAAATATATAGTGTTGTTAAAAAGTTTGATAGAATTTGCTTGATTTAAGTCTTGAAAATAAAACAAATCAAATGAAAAAAACGCAAGAAGGTCGAGGATTGGGGTTCTGTCTGGTCCCTGTGTCTGGGAATAATTTTATCTCAAATATATCTTATATGCCCCTTTCCAGTAAGCCCCTCTCTCTTACTTGTTGATTCATCGAAAACTCACTGATTGCCTGTGCAGCCTTTTCACACATTGAGCCACTAGTATGTAATTAACTGGTTAAATGTTACACCAAGAGCATGTGAACTATCACCTGGGCATTCAATTAAATGATTTCTATTTGAATTCTGTAAATTATTTAATTAAAATCACAAAATATACAGGCAAAATTCTGCAACATTCTGGGGAGACTTATGGCTCCTAAATCATAAAGGTTAATCAAAAGATAATCATTCACCAATTATTCATTCCCTGAGCAACACTCTAATCACCAAAATTCTAATCTCTTGCTATTAACATGAGATTTGAGAATCTAAATTCATACCTTGCCTTTAGGCCTATGCCCTTAACTCTACAGCATCTCCATTCCCATTCCCATATCTTTCTGATCAAGCTGGGTTCATCTCTGTAACATTTTCACAACTGTGGTTGTGGTCCTGATTCTACACCATTGCCTTACCTTGTGGGTTTCTTGTGACAATATGAATTCTGAAACTGCTATTCATGAGATGTCTCAGTTAAAAGAATTTTCAGTAGATGTGGAAAAATCTCAGTGACTGGAGAGATCTTTAGAGAAACATGTAATTTATTGGAACATTTCAAGGAATTTTGTCCAAGTTGTTGCAGCTTGACTGTACCTTTTTATTTGAAGCATAGAGGGACACTTGCAAAAATTTCCCTCGAGTGCATAGATTTGGTTCAAGGCAGAATAAGAGCACGAACAGGGTCAATTTCCTTTCGGAATCTCGAGCTTTTGATCAATCTTATCTTTCCCTGTAAAATCATTTCTATATACAAAGCAGAAAATAAACAAAGCATGAAATGAACTGAATTGTTTTGAAGTAGTTTCTTGCAGGTTTTGTATTTGGACAAGTGTGCGAGAATGCTCATGAAACTAAATTAAAATCATGGAAATACAATTTCCATGAAAGATGTGATTGGGGAAAGGATTTGGTATAAATGTAAACACATACTAAGGAAAGCATCATGACTCTTTTCTGCTGTTTTTCTCAAGAGTTAGGACATCATACTCTAACCGTGACAATATAATTCACATCTCATAGAAGGCCACATCTTTTATTCAGATGTTGAAAAATTGTTCACTTCAAAATGAAAAAGTGAAAGAGGTGAAAAAGTGAAATGATGAGATTTGTTTTCTTGGAAAATAAACTTGCGTTCTTTGCAACTATTCTGTGAAAACTGAAAAAGATATTTTGCCCATAGTTTTCTGAAAATGAAAAATGATTTCCTTTGGCATTCCTTTGGATGATCTAATCACAGTTGGCTGCCTTTCAGATTAGTTACTGTTGGCTGCAGTGTGAAAGAGCAACTTTTCCCTGTTCCTCCTACACCCCTTGTTGTGCTACCCATGCAGGACATTGCAGTTGAAGCAAGATAAAATGCAAAAAATTATTGATAGGAAAAGAAATCTAGCTTTCCCCAAAGCTTGAATAATCCATTTATTCACAACGTGATTTGTGATATTTCATTCAGTTTGCCTGTATATTTAATATAATTGAAAGAATTTTGGGTGACTTTTTCTGTAATAAAGACACTATTCATGAAAATTCTACAGCATTAGTGTTGAACCTTATAAGGTCTAATTATATGTGAAAGTTAGACACACAATTAATATTTAATATAAATGCATTTCCTAAGATTTACATAAGTTTCACATTTATTTCACAATATAGATTGCAACTTGTGACCCTATAAATGAACAAGTGCACTGTGATTAGTCTTATAAATGCTATTTATTAAAGCCTACTAATATAAATAGCAATTGAAACTGCAAGTTATATTTGTCCAAACCACAGCCAGAAGTTGCAAAAATTGCTAAGTGGTGGGCACTGATGGCATGTTGAAAGTGATTGTGCTGACTTTATGAACAGAGACTGACTTGTCAAAACAAAGAAGGACTGGCCAGAGCTGTTTAATTTGACCTGAAGTCTTAAACTCAAGACGCACAACAGATTAAAAAGTGTAAAATAAGAATTCAGACCTTTGCCTTTGCACCAAGTCTTCCCTAGGAAGAAACGCATTTCTAGCACAAAATTATGAGATTAGTCAGCTAGAAGAATCACAATTGTAATATCACTCTGCACAGCTGCTGCAGGTGTACCAACCCGCTCCTGACTAAAGAGATTACAAACGCAGAATTTAATCTGCACAAAAGTTATTCTGCTACGGTTTAGTAATGAAAAGTCACCTTTTCGGTTCATATCACTGGGAGGGAAGCTTTTGATTTCATGAAAACCCACTAAATCATTTTGGACAGGTGCCATGCGAATGGACTTTACTGTTGATTGGTGTTGTTTTATTTTGTCAATTTAATAAAAAGAAATAAAATAGGACATATTTTAACTTCAATGCTATAAATTTTAATGGCTCCTTTTAACTTTTTTATTTAATTACATTACAGTAAATCCTTGCCCTTCAAGAATTGATATATTTATGTGGCACTGAGGAATGGAAAAAGCAACTTTAAATGACATGAAGGAAAATGATTTTATTTAGTATTTGCCCCATTTCACACTCTTAGATTGCTTATATGTCTATATGCTTTTACATGTCAAGATGAGTTGGTTAAGGAAACACCCTAATAAAATTTTAGAAGGCTAAGAGTAAGCTGCAGTCAGAGAATGTTCACTAAGCAGTCAATAATATGCTCTGTCCTGGAGGATAGAAGACTGGTGAAGGATGAGATAGCAAGTGCTGGGCTGATGAACCAATGCCAGTTCACTACCACAGTATGTTTTCTTTACTTGATCCCAATTTTCTTTCTGACAGGTGACACATTCTTCTCTTTGAGAATAATGTTGGTGTCAATTCTTGATGACTAAATTTGGTCTGCTGATAGGGTCACAGGAAGAGGTAGTGTAGTGACTGAGCTACAAATCCAGAACCCCAGGCTAATATTCCAGAGTCATGGATTTGAATCTCACCATGGCAGATGGTGAAATTTGAATTCAGTAAAAAACAGAAATAAATCTCTGGTGCTATGATGACCTTGTAACCGCCATTAAAAAACTTCATCTAGTTTATTAATGATCCTAAGGGAAAAAAATCTTGCTCATCAGAATCATAGCAATGTGGTCTGGTCATCAGTTGCAATTTGGATGGGCAATAAATGCTTGTTTAGTGGGGCATATACACAGGCATTGACAAATTTGGCAAAGAAGTCTGCTTCTGAGTTATAATATCTGTGTGATTCTATGTCACTGCAGGAACCCATGAACTATCTGTGCAACCTCAACAATGAGAAAATAAGCTAAGAGTCATACAAGTGATCAAGAACCCTATAGATATTAAAATGAACTTGTAGATTGGGATTTGAGAAACTTATCTAACCATTTTCTTAAAAAGCTCAATTGTAATTATGTGTTGAAATTAATTATTGGCGCCTACCATGAAATAGCATTTACTACACTTGCCCATAGGTCAACCGTAAGACTGAGGATAATACATTGGGCTTGTGGCTCTTGAACCTGCAATCATTTTTTCTGGTTATTCTGCCTTGATTTCATACCAAATCCCCATATCCTCCTCTCAATTAAAACCAGGGACAAAATCTTTCGGACTCTGAGCAAACATGGACCACAGTGGGATATTTGGAAGAATTGCAAGAGAAGTTGTGAGGCTTGCTCAGCATTAAGACTGACAAGTTGTATTTTTCAACTCACTCCTAGATATCAAGGTGACATTCTCATATTAAGCCACAGGAGGCCCACTAAAGGGAATCATTGCTCATTGTCACACATTATTACTTAATCTTGCTTCATTAATGTGTACCTTGCTATTCAACTACCCACCAAATACAAACTGGATGCTGAGAACTCCCGACATGGAAGTTGGGTCAGATACCTGGTGTCTCCAGCTCAGTCTTGATCCTCTGGACCTCCATCTTGGACACCCATCATCAATGTCTCAGAGCCAATATCCACCGATCTTGGCATCTGACTCATGCCACCATCCCTGGATAACCATGGCATATCTCCGATCCACTTACACTGAGTTAATGCAATTCAATACCGCACAGTGGTGAGCACCAGCATCTCTCATTGTAATGCTACTGCCTGGACACTGTGCCTGCAGAGACAGGCACCATCTCATGAACTGGACCAGGAGTATCGCAGGGCTGCTCACTTGCTGTCTCAGTGCAAGCTCACGTACTATGCCTACCTGATGCTCACAGCATCTCTGGCTTGCTTTATGTTTTAATGCTTTGCCCCCTTGTCTGTACTTTAAAGGCTCACAGAACTTTGTGTTGCTTTGCTGTTTTACACAACCACAAAGCTAGGGGATTTGTCAAGTCTGCCAACAGATATCAGTCAATGCGGGGGACATGTTCTGGAATGGCACAGTGGTATGTCAATTTCACATCTTCACCATGTGCCAGAAACAAAAACATCACACACACGCAAACAAACACACACACCTCTGCTATCAAACCTCCCAGCTCGGCAAACACACCATCATCTACATACACACGTCCTTAGTCCAGGGGGACACCCTTTTGTTGCAGGTCCTGCCAAAGTAAGTCAAAGGTAATCCTTGATATCAATCCAGGATCTTGGGCTTGATCAATTGGCTTGTTAAGGGTGTTGATGTTGGGTGTCTGTAGGTCTCCAGTCCAGAATATGGGTCACATGCACCACCATGGGTCTAATGAAATGAATCCGTGGAGTTATGGGAACCTGTACAGATATCAGTCACGGCCTGAACACCTTGGGGCTGTCTGACTAAGTTGCTCACGGGAATTGGCTGTGGTCAGCCCTGGGTGTATAACAACTAAAAGTCAAAGGGTGGTGGTTCTCAAGGGTTGTGACCACACCTGGAATGAGTGGCATAAATGCTTCATTCTATGAAGGAGGGATCTTCAATTTTGAGCAATCTGAGAAATGGCAACGCCATCACACAGACACTTTGACACTAAAGCTGAAACACAGCTGGGAGTTGTACGTGCTTTGTAAACCTTCGGCATTAACCTATTGTGTGCTGTCCAATTTGTTGTCCTACTAATATCTGTGATGCAAAAACAATACTTGTCCACCTAGAAAGATGGAGCCCATTAGCTAAAATAGCAGGGACCTACAATTTACCCATTGCCTGAACTCAGTGCAGGAGTCAGTATGTGACCTTCTGTACCTTCAATGCTGCAACTGAACCAGACTGAGACTCACAAACACAGCTGATGGTATAGATTTACAAGTGTGACATCTTTCTTACAGTGACATGCCATTTGTGCTATGGATGTGCCCTAATAAGATTTTCTTTCCTTCTCTTGGCACAGAGGGAGCTCGTTAGGTCTTGGAGACTTTGTTAGATATCATGGATTTTCTTTTGTTTAGAGGGTGCAGATATGCTGCATGTTTCCTGCCCAGGGACAACGCACCTTTCTCAGGTTGAATTCCCACAGGAGGGAACAGGTAGGATGGAGATGGAAGGCTTCCTCTGGAGTGTCCTGGGAGGAAACATCTGGATGGGGTACACCTGCAATGGTCACTCCTCAAGCTGGGTGCCTACTGGTGCCATCCCTGTTGATGAATGGGCATCGGAGTGAGTTTAAGCTCCTTTGCCTCCAACTCTAAATTATTAGTGCTGGGAGCTAATGCTTAGAAGGATGGAATTCATATCCAGTAGACAATAAATGAGCTGAACCTAGCTCTCCATGGAGCCAACCTGTCCATGGAAGCAGGCAAACACACACATGCCTGAGGCACAAGGGCCCCAAATGTAATGCTGCAATCCTGCAACCTTTGTGTCAGGCTCCCCTCCATAAAGCTGCCTGTTGCTTCTGTGTCTGCTTGAGCCAAGTTCACTTTCTCTGCCATGCTTGTGGCACATATTTGCAACCCTACATGGCAGCTCCAGACTGCCAGCACTTGACCCAGTTTGCAATGGCCTTTTAAACGTGGTTTGGGTGTCAGGAATCCCAGTATGTCTCTGAATTTCCAGGCACGGAAAAGTATTTCTGGCTGTGGAACGTGGGAGAATCAGGATAGCGTTGGACGACAGTGGTGCATTTGGGGTGTGCTAAGTAGTTAATGAGGTGAGGAACCTATCTTGGCTTCTGAAGGTGATGGTTGCTGAGAGCTGTTCTCTTAACAGGTGGCACTTTGCTCTCACACCAATTTGTTGATATTATGTACACCAATGTCTCCTTTTTCCATTTCACTGGGGTCTATGGCTCACACCAATTTTCAAATGCCCTTTTCTCTTATACCTTTGATGGCCTATTAATTTCTCACAATACGATTGGTCTGAGGTTGTCAAGACCATTAGATTTAAATTTAATTGGGCTTTGGTATCTGGGGCCTGGTTTAAACTAATTAGCTAAGTTCAAAATCTGGTGTCTTGTTAAAACTGCTTTGCCTGTTAACAGGCCTTTTGATACAATATTTTAAATTAAAGAACTCTGCTCATCTGCTGCTGCCTGAAGACATCTTTTTAATCTCAAAGTCTAAAGAAATACACCTTTTAAAGGGACCACACACTTCCCCCGCCCTATCATTTTATAAACAATTTCTACTGTCCTGCCTTCCAGTCCACAAGTACTACAGCAACTTTGCAACGCCTGTCATTATATTTCAAATCAGCCAGGTATAATAACTTCACAGGCAAATAGACAAATTACAGAAAAAAACAGATTTCTATTACATATTTTGAATTTCTTTGTGAGATCCTACATGAGCCAGCTCTCTAATGCTCTTTCTGAGCACCTGTTCATGGCTCATTTTGAATCAGACAGAAAAATTTCTTTAAATGGAAGTTACTTGAGAGTGAAGTTGAAACCTGGGTTGCGCTGTTCCCAAGGCTCTTTATCATCAAGATGGAACACAGTCACAAAATGCTCAAATATAATAAGCATACACAGCAGGCAAATGTAGTCCAAGTAGGAATCTGCCTTAGAACAGCATGAGGCCTGTCACATACTTGCCGCTGAGTTAAACCCTACAATGTGTGAGTTAGGTGGATTGACCATGCTAAATTACCCATAGTGTTCAGAGTTTTGTAGTTTTGGTGTGTTAGCCATGGGAAATGCAGGATTGCAGGGATGGAGAACAGGATGGATTTGAGTGGGATGCTGTTTAGAGGGTCAGTGTGGCTTCATTGGGCTGAATGGCCTGTTTCCATACTGTAGGGATTCTATTCACTTTGAACCTATTATCAGGAAAGTGAAATTTCAGCTCCCACCTGATTAAGTTGCTACACTCTCGCAGGCCATTGAAAAATCCCACCCCTTTGTGTGTGCACCCCAATCATATATCACCCCAATACATGTGCATGTACATGCGCCTTGTTTGTTCATGCAAATTTACACACAGAAATATTCCACAGACAGCACTGGATGGTCGACCACTTCAATCAAACTAGGAATGTTGGCCTGACCAGAAGAATTAACTACTCTGTCTTATCTGCCTAAACTAAAGGGACAGGTACACAGGATAATTCATTGAAGTGTCATTATTAGGTTCATACATTCAGGTCCCGGGTGGGACTTGAACCTATAGCTTTCATACTCAGAGATGAGCATATGTCATGAATAAACCAATAGTGATGGTTATCACCGCAACATAAAAGGCAAAAGGATAATCTTCAACCTGAGAGCCAGAGACCCCAGTGAAATGGAAAAAGGAGACATTGGTGTACATAATATCAACAAATTGGTTCATTTTATATCAAACAGCTTCAGCTCCACCTCCACGGTTGGCTAGTAGGTGTGCCAGTTAAACTGGATATTCATTCCCCATTAAACCGGGTAATATAACCTAACAAATAGGAGTAGAGTAGATGGGATGACTCCATAAATCTGCTCCACCATTCAATATGCTCATGGCTCGCCTTCTACATTAATATTTTTCCACCTGATTCCCATATCCCCTCATTTTGCTAACACTCTAAAATCAATTGATCAAAGTCTTGAATGCACGAAGCAGGAAAAGTTCTTTGCCGTGAAGAATTCTAAGCAGGGAATATTCCCAGAAATAATCCCCAGATGTCCCAAATGTACAGAACCAGAAGTGTTATCTTTTAGTGCTCACTGTGATGTGACAACTAATATTGCCTCAAGCAATCTGGATAGAGGCTTCTGAAGAAAGGTTCAGACCAGACCTGAAACGTCAGCTTTCCTGCTCCTCTGGTGCTGCTTGGCCTCTTGTGTTCATTCAGCTCTACACATCATTATTTGAGATTCTCCAGCATCGGCAGTTCCTACTATCTCTGGATAGAGGCTTGGTGTCCGAATTGACCACAGCTCTGCTGATCTGTACATTTAAAGGTCAAAACCTGCCTTAAAAGTTAGCTTTCAGTACAACGGGTGCCAAATTCCTTCCTTGCTAATCTTTAGAATGTGTCATTGACAATAAACACAAAACTGTAAAATTACAGTTTCATCATGGTAACATTCCACCTGGTGATGCTAGTGGCAGGGAAATATTTTTAAAAATCATCCTTTTTATCACAAAACATCAGGACTAGCCATTCCTACTTTGTTAGTATTTGTTTAATACAAGATGTAGATGCTATTGACCAGTATGATGTAAATAATGGGACAAAGTTGCCCAATTTTCATAATAACCCCTCACCTAATTTACAGACATTGTTTAAGGAATACATATTAACCAGGACATTATGAAAAAATTCCACTGCTCTTCTTTGGAGTAGTACCTTAGAATCAGTTACATCCACCAAAGGCAAACAAAACGTTGGTTTCATGGCTGACTTTAAAGATGATAAACCCATCAGCTATTAGCTACTCAGTGCGAGCCTGGATGATGGGCTGAAGTCTTTATATCCATATAGGGCTTGAACCTACAATGTTTTGACTCAGTAGCAAGAGTGCTACCACTAAGCCACATTTGAGGCTCATTACAGGCGTGTAATTTCATGATTTACACCAATATCTTTTTGTTTTCCCTTGTTTTCCGGTAAGATGACGGTTTGTACTGTGGTGGTTGACTCCATGAATCATCACTGCTATAGCTCAGTGGCCCCATTCTGTCATGACTGTATTTGCCACACAGGAAGGCAATGGTCTGAGAAGATGCATGATTCATTTGGATCTATTGTCTTGGGGCTCCCTGATCTGCTCCCTACTTCCAACACCATTCCAAACATTCCACCATGGCTGTGAGTGACTGCCGCAGTTTTCAGTATCAATCTCTGCCATTTTCAGGACTGAATTCACTAAATACAAGGATATATATCACCGTATCTTCACGAAGAGTCCTTAATACTTGCAGCTGTCCTTGTAGCAGAGGTATGGTCACCCAGGAACTTCTGAACCCCTGATGAGTTCATTGCTTGGATCTTTGGATAGATATCAATCATGCTCCCAATGAACATGCCTAAGATGCTACCAAGAGATGCTGAGGATAGGTCTGAGACTGCAAAGGTGGGAACTGTCTGTCATGTTAACAAAGTGTGGAGCTGGATGAACACAGCAGGCCAAGCAGCATCTTAGGAGCACAAAAACTGACGTTTCGGGCCTAGACCCTTCATCAGAAAACGATCCTTTTTCTGATGAAGGGTCTAGGCCCGAAATGTCAGCTTTTGTGCTCCTAAGATGCTCCTTGGCCTGTATGTTCGTCCAGCCCCACACTTTGTTATCTCGGATTCTCCAGCATCTGCAGTTCCCATTATCTCTGATCATAACTGTCATGTGTTGCGTCCATCCCTCAGGGCTCATTACTGTAGAGGAGTGTGCTGAAGACACAGGCTTGGTTGACATGCAGTTTATTTTTATATTCTCCATGCATTCTTCCCAGTATTCTTTCAATTTACATCATTCTTGATTATTACTGTACCAATCAGCAATCTTTCAAATAGATGTCGTATACATTTGACAACCTACAAATCTCCTTGCTGCCTCTCTCAGGATTTCTTGAATTACTCTCTTC
Organism: Stegostoma tigrinum; assembly: GCF_030684315.1. Classification (NCBI taxonomy): domain Eukaryota; kingdom Metazoa; phylum Chordata; class Chondrichthyes; order Orectolobiformes; family Stegostomatidae; genus Stegostoma; species Stegostoma tigrinum. The sequence goes on from NC_081354.1 coordinate 15,342,557, forward strand.
CTCGCATCCTACTGAGCACAGACCAACTATCAGATCATTACCACAAGATCCTTTAATTTATTTAATCTGTAGCATTAAACCATCATGTTGATTCAATTTTAAAATAACCATAACATCATGGGTTCTGACAAGATTAATTCTGGGTATTGTTGCTGCTTCAGAACTGACAAAAGATGTAAAGATTTGTCCTTTTATCTCAAAATACTGCCTCTTCCATAACTTGATAGTGGACAAGGAACTTGGTGGCAGACTGGGCTATAAATTCAGGTGTGGTTGTTGAAAGTCAGAACTAGGCACTGTCAGTGTAGTGAAACCAGCCTCGTGTCTACAGCAAATAATTTTCTCTCCATGGGTATAGTGCCTGTGTCTGCCTACACATTTGCATTTAAATATTCCATGTCTTACCCAGGAGAGCATGATGCTGATATTGAATACCAGCAAGAGAAAATGGACACTTCCCAATTTTATACCTCATACAAGCCAAATGACAGAATATTATAGAACGGTTAAATTATGAAAACAACCAGCGCAGACTGGGTATGTATTCCCAAATTTGGAACCTTAATGGGTAATTAAGTTGATGTGTTTAAGTTTGTTAAAGGATTTTATGGGGTAAGAAGTCATAATGTCTGATGGAGTGTCCAAAATGAGGGGGCAGAACTTTAAAATTAAAGATTGAATGCTTAGAAAGCACTTCTTCAAACAAAAATATTGAAAGTTCTAAAGTTTGCCCCATGAGGAAAAGGTAAAAACTGGATTCTAGGTCAATTTAAAATTTCAATACTAAATTTGAGAGATTTTAGTTTGCCAAGGGGGAAAGAGAATTCCAGAACTTAGCAGGACAGAAGGAGTTAAAACGCAAATCAGATGTGAGTCATTTGAGTGATGGTACAAGCTCTAAGGGATGAATGGCTTTGTCACATTCTTATGTTTCTGTGTATTTATGAGCTTCTTTTTATATGGGGCAGGGAGGCGACCCAAAATCCAGCTAATTTGATGAGGAATTACATCAACAATAATTCTGTGATAACACAGTGACACAGGTACTTAGATTCACTGTCATGCTGAGTACTTTCAGACCTCACTGAGGATGCTTGCTGGGTCAGAGATAGGCCTTATTAAGGACTATTAGTGAAGATAGGGTGATATATACCCCTGTATTTAGTGAATCCAGTCCTGGAAATGCACTAGTTGAAGCTGTCAGTTTGGTTGATCTACGTTTCCATTTTGTGTGAGGCTGGTACACAACAGGACCAACAGCTGAGTCCATTTGTTCAGCAGCAGCAGTAACAGCTGCTTCATTGATACAACATAAATAATGGATAATTAAAACTGGCCCAGTTAATGGGAGACCAAGTGGTAAAAGAACATCAGTTACAATATTTTTATTATCCTTTGGAGACAATTACAGGGCATACGCTCATCAACTACCCTAACTGAAAGCCATTAAAGATCGCCCAGCTGGGACTCATCTTAACAGCTTATATAGAGGGCAGCTGCTGAGATGGTGGATTTTTGAGGAACTGACCATTAAAGTACATATGTTTAAATAATAAATTTTTCTTAACTAGATCTATACCATTTCTTCAATGTCTGTGAGGATTATCTTCATTTTGAAGCGAGTAATTTTCTGCCAAGGAAAGTAAAAATGATATTCCGCATGTGTGAAATAACTTCACAGCTGGCTTGGTGTTGAACAGGAGGTTGATCCTAAAAAATTTCAGGGCATAGATAGTTTTGGAGCATCGCTTTTTTGTTTTCACTTTGGTAAAGCTTATGATTTTCACAGTACGAGGCATCCAGGTTAAGGAAATAGAACATTTGCAGGTAGCTGATGCTAACTTCAAGCACACCTAGTTCATTTGAAGGACAAGCTGACTGTGTACCTACAATATAACCTTGGAAATCCACGGTCTAACTGCACATTTCCAGTTCCCATTGTCACCATCCCTACAACATATTTGAATGACGCTATCAAATTAATGGTATTTTACACTAATTTAGGATGTTGGTTTCAATGGCAAGATTGATATTTAGAACATAAAACATACAGTCATACAGCACAAGAACAGACCTTTTGGCCCAACATGTTCGTGCCGAACGTGATGCTGTTCTAAACTATTCTCATCTGCTTGCACATGGTCCACATCCCATATGTTATGCCTGTTCATGGGTCTGTCTAAACGCCTCTTAATTTATTAACCATCCCTTGTTATCTTTGAGAAGGCAGCATTGTGTCCTCTGCTTTAACCCATAAAGTCCATGAGGCTGGTGGATCCCCAACTCTCCAATTTTGGCCCAGATATTATGAAGAAATGATCATTTTCATCCAGGTCAGGATGGTGTGTAGACATCTATCAATTTCTATCAAATTTATTCAGTGACTTGACTTCCACAGTTTTCTGTGGTGGGGAATTCTACTGGTTTACCACCTTCTGAGTCAAACATTTTCTTGTCCTCACAATCTGAAATGGCCAGCTGTGCATCCCAAGATTGCAACCTCTTGTTCTGGACCTCCCCACACCTCCCAGGCAGTGGAAACATCATCTCTGTATCTAGTCAATTCAACTATGTCAGTAATTTTATCTGTTTTAATGAGTGGAACTAGTGTAGCATTAGAGTAGATTTTATTTGATGCAGACTGAATGTGCCAAGGGGCCTCTTCTGTACTGTATGAACTATGCCATTCTCTCTTATTCTTCCAAACTCATGAATATAGACCCCGTTGACCTAACTCTCCTCATATGACAAATCATGCCAGAAATCAGACTGGTGAACCTCAGTTATACTCTTTCTGAAGCAAGCTTATCTTGTTAAGAACTTGAAGCACTGCTGTTCACACACACCTATGTCTTTGACCTTACAGATGGTGGGGATTGTAGTTTAGGATATTCTGATGAATAAACCTAGTTTGATCTGCAAATCATACGACACAAATATAAGTTGTTGTTAGCAGCTTGCTACAGTGTGTCTTGAAGACACACTGTAGCCATATAAAACAGTGGTGGAAGCATATTCAAGCTGGAGAATGAATGTTGATCAAGCAGACTTCTTTGCTGTAACTGGTGTCAAGCTTCTTTTGTGTGTTCTAGCAGCACATTCATTCATTGTGGCAACTGCAGAATATTTTATTATACTCTTGTCATGTCACTTGCAGGCAATGGAAAGGCTTTGAGAAGGGAACAGGGGGATCATAAGCCATTGGTTATCAAGGCACTGTTTTAACCATGGCATTAATATATTTGGTTGAGCTGAATTTCTGCTCATTGGTGACCTTAGCATATTAGCGGTCAGGATTTTTGTGATGCCATTTGGTATAAAGGGAAGATGGTTCAACTGTTTTGGTTCATCCATTCAGAAAGATTTAATCTCTGAACAACAGACTTGATTTATCTATTGTCACATGTATTGAAATACAGTGAAAAGCTTTGTTTAGTAGCAGTAGAGGCAGATCATAGTAAACAAAGGATGTCTTGATCAAAAAGACTTAGACAGAGGCATACAGGTTTCATTGCTGAGGACTTGTGCGAGATGAGATCAATGTTAGCAAGAGCAACGTCAGCATTATTTGAGGCTAGAGAGTCTGTTCATCAGTTTGATAACAGCCAGGAAGAATTTGCTCGCTGAGCTGGAAGGTTAGTTTTCAGACGTTTCGTCACCATTCTAGGTAACATCATCAGTGAGCCTCCGACGAAGCGCTGGTGTTATGTCCCGCTCTCTATTTATCTGGTTAGGTTTCCTTGGGTTGGTGAAGTCATTTCCTGTTTTTTCTCAGGGGATGGTAGATTGGCTCCAAATCAATGTGTTTGTTGATGGAGTTCCGGTTGGAATGCCATTCTTCTAGGAATTTTCGTGCATGTCTCTGTTTGGCTTGTCCTAGGATGGATGTGTTGTCCCAATCAAAGTGGTGTCCTTCCTTACCTGTATGTAAGGATACGAGTGATAGTGGGTCATGTCGATTTGTGGCTAGTTGATGTTCATGTATCCTGGTGGCTAGCTTTCTGCCAGTTTGTCACTAGCAGAAAGCTAGCCACCAGGATACATGAACATCGACTAGCCACAGAACAACATGACCCACTATCACTCGTATCCTTACATACAGATGAGGAAGGACAACACTTTGATTGGGACAACACATCCATCCTAGGACAAGCCAAACACAGACATGCACGAGAATTCCTAGAAGCATGGCATTCCAACCGGAACTCCTCCAACAAACACGTTGATTTGGAGCCAATCTACCATCCCCTGAGAAAAAGAACAGGAAATGACATCACCAATGCAGGAAATGACATCACCAACCCAAGGAAACCTAACCAGATAAATAGAAAGCGGGACATAACACCAGCGCTTCGTCGGAGGCTCACTGATGATGTTACCTAGAATGGTGACGAAATGTCTGAAAACTAACCTTCCAGCTCAGCAAGCAAACTCACATCCAGAGCCTCAACCTGAGCTACAAATCTTCTCAAAACTCGCTAGCCAGGAAGAAGCTGCTCCTGAACCTGCTCGTATGTGTGTTTTCAGGCTTCTGTATCTTCTGCTGACAGAAGATGTTGTATGAGGTCACTACTGGGGCGCGATGGGTTTTTGATGATGTTGGCAGCTTTCTGCAGCAGCGAGTGTGTGAATGGAGTCCATGGATGGAAGATTGGCCTCCGTGATGGCCTGGGATGTGCACACCACCTTCTATAGTTTCTTATAGTCCTGATCAGAGCCGTTGCTGTACCAGACTGTTATGCACCCAGACAGTATGCTTTCAGTGGTACATCTGTAGAAGTTGGTGACGGACCTTATGGACATGCCAAATTAATTGGTAATAAAGGCATTTGGCTATAGTTTACAAAGTATCACACAGGTTCAGTTCCTATCTGTTCTGAAGGAATGTCATAACATATCTGAACAGATTAATTTTTAAATCTACAAAAGGATTTATAGGCATCTATTGCAATTATGGATAGATAATTGGCTATTGATAGTTTGAGGGAGATGTGGGATAAGCCAAGGCAGCAAGAAGGCAGTCCTCTGTGAGTTGGTTCTCAAATGATTCAAGTTTTCACTTTCACTACTCTGAGAATTCACTTCACGAGTCTATTTTCTGAACACCAGAATTAAGGTGTTAACAAAGTTTAAACATAAAACCGAAAAGAAGCTGAACATGAGTGTAAACAGCAAAATTGTTTACTTCAGCAGGAAACACAAAAAGCATATTGCAGGTCACTGTGGTACACAGGGATTTGTGTGTCTTAGTGCACAAAAGACACTTGATGAATAAATAGTTGTACAGAAAGTTACTATTGTGATATAAGGTGTGTGATTTATATATAAAATACAATACAATAAAAATATAAATGTATTGTTGAGTTGGGATTTCTGCATTTGAATTAGTGGTATGGGGCTTCCTCTGTGTTTTATGGGGTTTAACTTACAAGCAATCAAACTCAGAATCCTACAGCATGGAAACAGACCCTTTGGTCCAAAACCTATCAAGTTTCCCAAACTAAACTAGTCCCACTTGCTTGAGTTTGGCCCATATCCTCTAAACCTTTCCTATCCACGCACTTGTCCAAATGTCTTTTAAATGTTATAATTGTATCTACAACTACCACTTCCTCTGGCAGTTCATTCCATGTATAAACCACCCACTGTGTGAAAAAGTTGCCCCTCATGTCCTTTTTAAATCTTTCTCATTTCATCTTAAAAATAAACCCTCTAGTTTTGAACTCATTTCTGGTGATTTCAGTTAAAACATAGTGTGAGTGAAAAACTTCCTGGAAAAGAATTAGAAGGTCAGGGATAGACCTTTTGTTCTTTTGATTAGAGCAAATACCCATTGCCTGGGGGGAAAAAATGACACACTTTGTGCAGTTTTGTTCAGTTCTTAGCAGAAGATGGGCATGTAAAGCCATTGCTCCTGAGAAAGGGAGAAGATAATTTAGAATTGTTAAAAATAGTTTACCATAGTCTAAGGGGTTTAGGAAAAGTTACAGATTAGAATGCTTGGTTAGCGCTGAAACTAGGAACTGAAGCTAAAGCTCAGTGAAGCCTTAAGTGGGAACTTTCTCTGGGTGTGTAATTAAAGGGGTGCTTTTGGGATTAACAGGATGTTAGCTTTACCATGTGTTTCAAAATATTTACATTTGCATTATGTCTAATTTCATTATGTCCCTTTGTTTTGCCTAATAAGCTTCTTTCATTGTTAATTCTGAATTGCAGCACTGGAGCAGTGTGTTTTTCAATGAGTGAGTTAGTTAAAAATCAGAAATGAAAAGTATGGCCTATCAAGACAACAAAGTGTGAAGCTGGATGAACACAGCAGGCCAAGCAGCATCTCAGGAGCACAAAAGCTGACGTTTCGGGCCTAGACCCTTCATCCCATCATAGTATGGCCTATCAAGCTGGATTTCAGTCTGCAGTCTGACTTCTCCAGTGACATCATATAGGATTAAAACACTTTGCAGATACAGTAAGGATTAGGGAGGAAAATGGAATGTTGTCATTTATTGCAAGGAGAATGGAAAGCAAATGTATGGAAGTCTATGAAATTTTGCATTAGCTTTGGATCACAGGTACATTTTTAAGTCTGTGCACAATTATTTCTACTTCACAGAGATGATCACCTTTACTGCAGATTGACCAGTGATATGGTCAGGATTGTTTGTAACCAGAACTTGCAGCCCACAGTTCAATACTGCAAAACTTCACATGCAGGGTGCTATGATTACAGATGTCTTCATCCTGGTCTATACAAGTGCATGATTACTGCAGTTGACCCTTGAAGGGCCTGCCAACACTCAAAGTGGAGCCTGCATACTGGGACAGAAAAGAAACACTGACTTTGCATGGTGTAGTTGGAACAATTAATTTCAGGATGAGCCCATTTCTGGCACTCCCTGGACAGATCATAAGATCCCTAAGTGTCCTCACACACTACTTGGAATTAATGAGAACAAATCTCCTCAAGCCCAGATTAGTCCTACCCAATACTGAGATCCATACTCCCCTCAATGAGGTCACAATGATCACCAAAAACTCCCCCTCCCAAATTATCCCTTTTACTACTGTCTCCAACACATTCCTCTCCTTCCCAAACCATTACATGTCAAATTTCTACCTCTCCTCACTTCAGCATCTTTGCCCCGTCTGTACCTTCAAGTACCACAACTGAATTCTCCCACTTTCATACCAGAGCAGTGACCTAATAACCCCCTCCACCCATCGTCCTTCATTCTGTTCACCCTCAGGACTGACTGCAGCCTACCCCATTAGCCAAATTGGATGAACAGAACCCCCAACCAATTTCCATGCAATTTCCTGAATAAAATTCTGCAAATCCTAACTCTTTGCACTTGACATCAGGGCTGACCATGGCCCAGTCCCCAAACAGCAGCCAGACAGAGTCCTGGCCCCGTCCCTAGATGGCAGCCTGACAGAGCCATAGCCCTGTCCCCAGACGTCAGCCAGTCACAGCCACAGACCCTGACTCCCAAGCAGATAACTGACCATGCTCAAGCCCCTTGATTGTGATCACATTATGGTCTTGACTAACTGTACCAGGAGCCTCTGACTGACAGCAGCCTCCTTCTTTGACATGACTAAGGACCACTCCTCTTCTATTTTGAGACATAACCATTTGGTTGAAGCTTGTGGTTGCGACACAGGCTGTTTGATGCATGCTTCAGGTGTGAGACTGGCACAACATGGTGTCGTACACCAACAGGTCCACCTCCTCGACTGAGCGACTGCTGACAACCATGTCAAGTTACCTGCTCTTGTCAGCACAAAGCAGCACAGCAATTTGGGTGGCACAGTGGCCCAGTGGTTAGCACTGCAGCCTCACAGCACCAGGGACCCGGGTTCAATTCTAGCCTCGGGCGACTGTCTGTGAGGAGTTTGCACATTCTCCCCGTGTCTGCATGGGTTTCCTTCCACAGTCCAAAGATGTGCAGGCTAGCTGGATTGGCCGTGCTAAATTGCCCGTAGTGTTCAGGGGTATGTGGATTATAGGGGTATGGGTCTGAGTGGGATGCTGCAAAGGGGTGGTGTCGACTTGTTGGGCTGAAGGGCCTGTTTCCACACTGTAGGGAATCTAATCTAAGCCAATAACTTGGTCAGAGGGAATATTTTCAGACGGAGAGGAACATGAAAGTTGAAAGGTTTTGGCAAGTGGGTATGTAGCCATGGCAGCAGAAGACATGACAAAAGATTCTGAGGAGGCTTAAATTTGAAGCAGTGAGATTTAAGTGAATTTGTAAAGCTGGTTGAAATGAGAAGATTGGGAGGGATAAAACAAAAGTGATTTGAAATAAGGAAAATAACTTGGAGGAGCCAAGAGTCAGTACAGTGAATAGTTTGCTGATAGATGTGTCTGATCTGGGCCTTGACATGACACAAGCAATAGGGTTTTAGATAAGCACAAGTTTACAAGAGAATAAGAGGAGAGATGATAGCCATTTAAAAAGAAGAGTTTGCAGAATGCAAGTGAATAGATGGCATTGAAATAGTGGTGATCATTATTATGAAGCAAGAAGCATACAGTCTTTATGATGGAGAGGCTGTAGTGAGGAGCTTAGCTCAGGGTCTGCCGGTATGGTTTCATCTGAGACCCTGGCCAGGATGGGAGAAGAATGGACAGGAAGTGTAAGGATGAGGACTTAAGACAACAACTTACTGACATTTAACCTGAGGTCATCTGGGTCTGAAAGTCAGAAAAACAGTCAAACATAGAGGCAGTAATGGGCTTAATAGGCAGGGAAGTTGTACATCTAGGTACTGTCAGAATATCTATGGTAACTGTTACATGGTGCCCTAAGGAGTGTCGATGGAGCTGAAGAGGACACCAGAGGAGCAATGACAGTTCAGAGGCCAAGAAACAAATATTCCATTGTTAGACAAACCCTTCTTTGATCTGTGCTGAACTTCAAACTGTTTTTTTTCTCTTAGTGCTCAGTCACTTTGTGCGTACCTGAATGTTTGTAGCACCACTACCTTGGTTTCTTCTTACCCTGCTCCCTCAGTCACACCTTAAAGGCTCACAGCACTTCCGTCTTAGATTAGATTCCCTACAGTGTGGGAACAGGCCCTTTGCCCTAACAAGTCCACACCGCCCCTTGAAGCATCCCACCCAGACCCATCCCCCTATAACCCACACACCCCTGAACACTATGGGCAATTTAGCATGGCCAATCCACATAACCTGCACATCTTTGGACTGTGGAAGGTAACCGGAGTACCCGAAGGAAACCCATGCAGACACGGGGAGAACGTGAGAACTCCTCACAGATAGTCGCCCGAGGCAGGAATTGAACCTGGGTCCCTGGTGCTGTGAGGCTGCAGTGCTAACCACTGAGCCGCCGTGCCACCCTAAACTTGTGCAGGAGTCAGTACAGTGAATAGTTTGCTCATAGATGTGTCTGATCTGGGCCTTGATAGGACACAAACAGTAGGGTTCTAGATAAGCACAGGTTTACCACCACCTATTCACTACTCACCACCTCTCTCTCCAATTTTGACTTGGACTCCCTACAGAATGGAAACAGGCCCTTCGGCCCAACAACTCTACACTGACTCTCAGAGCATCCCACCCAAACCACATCCCCCTATAACTCACCTATTCTACACATCCCTGAATACTACAGGCAATTTAGCATGGTCAATCCACCTAGCCTGCACATCTGTGGACAATGGGAGGAAGCCAGAGCACTCAGAGGAAACCTACGTGGACACGGGGAGAGCGTGCAAGTTCCACACAGGCAGTTGTCCGAGAGAGGAATCAAATCCGAGCCTCTGGTGCTGTGCGGCAGCAGCGCTGACCACTGAGGCACTATGCCTCCTATTTTTGGTAACATCTCCATGAAGTGCCTTAGGGTACTTTTCTCAGGAGAATTTAGTGGAAAGGTCCACTTCACAGATCTGGCATAGAATCTGTCTGGGAAGGATACATGAAGAGGGTTCAGAAGAGATTTACCCAGTATGTTGCCTGGTATGGAGGGTTTGAATTATAGAGAAAAGCTGGGGCCTTTTTGACAGACCATAGGATAGAGGGAGGTGACCTCATAGGAGTTTATTAAAATCACGAGGGATCTTGATAGGGTTAATGGTTGGTGTCTTTTCCCTAAGATGGCAGATTTCAAAGCTGGGGGGATATTTTAAAGTGAGAGGATAGAGATTTTAAAAAAGTGAAGGGGCAATTTTTTTTTAAAAAAGAGGGTGGTTCCTGTGTAAATGAACTTCCTGAAGAAGTGGTGGATGTGGATATAACTACAACATTTAGAAGACATTTGAGAAGTACATGAATAGGAAAGATTTGGAGGGATATGGGCCAGGAGCAGGCAGGTGGAACTAGTTCAGTTTAGGATTATGTTCAGCATGGACTGGTTGGACCGAATGTTCTGTTTCAGTGCTGTATGAGTCTATGATTGATAATCAATATTCAATTTCCATCATCCAATTTTTAGGGCCTTTATGGTCTAGAGTGCATTCTAAAAAGTACAAGTGTTGACGTAAAGTGACAGCTGTGATCACCTGACCACAGATTTCAGCAAGCATTGTTAAACTACTGTGGGATATGCACAACAGGCCATGCTGAAATTATCAATTCATTCAAACCGAGTGAAATGACCCAACTAAGTTAAGATGAAATTTGTAACTCCTTTGAATTCAAACCTACATGATAAATTCACATATTGGGAGATAAAATGTTACTTGCTGAGTATTCACCTTGGAAGAAAAAGACAGGACTCAGGAATATACAAGTGGATTTATATCAACAGTTGCTCTGAGGAGCAAAGCACAGAAAAGAAATACAAGATTGTAGAAATAAGAGTGCCTTCCCACCTCTCCCTCCCTCCTCTGCCCCCCCCGAGCCATGCATCCACGTCGTGGATCTTAGATCAGCATGCCAGGGACTGGAATCTTTGAATCTCCTATTGCAATAATTAATCGATTATTTCTGGATTGATTCATTTCCAACACTAGATTGTGACTGAGTACTTGTTTCCAGCATGAAATTCTCAGGATGGAACACCTTGAAACTACAGTCAAAAACCCAGTCAGAAAAACAAAATGATACATATAGTCATAGAGTCACAGTCACACGGCGTGGAAACAGGCCTTTTTGGTCTGACTTGTCTGCATCAACCAGACATCCCAATCTGACCTAGACCCATTTGCCAGCATTTGACCTATATCCCTCTAAATCCTTCCTAATCATGTACCCATCCAGATGCCTTTTAAATGCTGTGATTGTACCCACCTCCACCACTTCCTCTGACAACTCATTCTATACATTAACCACCCCCTGCATGAAAATCTTACCCCTCAGGTTCCTTTTGTATCTTTCTCCTCTGAAGTTCAGTCTATGCCCTTTCATTTTGGACTCCCCCCATCCTGGAAAACAGACCTTAGCTATTCACGCTATCCATGCCCCTTACGATTTTACAAACCCCCATAAAAGTCAGCCCTCAGCTTCCCATGCTCCAGGTAAGAAAGCCCCAAGCTATTCAACCTCTCCCTATAACTCAAACCTTCCAGTCCCAGCAATATCCTTGTAAATCTTTTCTGCACCATCTCAAATTTAATAACTTCCTATTGGACTGAGAGTAAGGACCAGATGTAAGGAGTCAGACAAGATCACTGAGAATGGAAGTAATGCAACTAGTTTCTGGTGCTCACTAGTCTTTTCTAACAGTAAAGATGGATCAGGAAATGTTTGAAGATTTTCTTGCCTGACAGTTCCACTGACGTTTAAGTAATGAATTTTTGTTCCACTATTAAGGTTATCACAAAAGTTAAAGATTCAAATCAAATTACTCAAAGTCACTAATTTACTTTTCTGTTGGACTCAGGTTAACAAGATACTGACCAGGTTTCTGTACTAAAACTACTATTTATGGCAAATAGATCAGTTCAAACCACAGGCAAACAAAAATATGAAAATCATCAACTTACAATTGTACTAGCTGAAACTCTAACACCGCCTTTTACCCCTACATATGCTGGCAGAGGTAGTCAACCAGACATTTGCAAGTTTGGAAAACACTTTGGGAAAACCCAGCTCAACAGCACTTATCCACAAAATTTAATGAGATGACTTTCTCACTTCTTCCAAGTCTTTTCAGTTCTTTCCTGAAGCCACAGGGGAAGATTTGACACATTAATTGTTTAGTTTCTCAGTTACTGGTTACAGCTCACATTATTTAGCAAATGGCAAGAGATAAGTTATCTTTCAGGCATTTGTTACTATGCTGCAGAGAGCAGAGAAACACCATCTCCTGCAGTTTGGAGATTTTCAGCCTCGATTGTTTACATATAAGCTATGCACCTGCCTAAGAGACAAAGAACTACTGGCAACAACACAGTTTTGAAGAAGGGTCATTGGACCCAATCTGTTAAATCTGTTTTACTGCCACAAATACTGCCAGACCTGCTGAGTTCTTCCAGTAATTTCTGTTTTTGTTTAGGTAACAGTACAATACTGGTCACAATTAAAAAAAAGTCAGCTGTCTTTGTGCAAAGCTTACTCTGAACATAGACGCCAGTCCAGTGCTGTTGGGTCTCAAACGTCTTCTCCCACATCTTGAACAAAGCAACTGTGTAAACACAACTGCCATTGAATTTCAGAAATTTGTTTTTTTTAAAAACAAAATGGGGCAGCAAGTCCTTTCTCGTTTTGGTTCACAATCTAAAATTAAGAAAAATAACACCAATTTGATCTTTATTCCACAGACCTGATTTTAAACGCCTGTAAGTAAGCTAGTAGAAGGATCTAGACCTGAAACGTCGGCTTTCCTGCTCCTTTGATGCCGACGGCCTGCTGTGTTCATCCAGCTCCACACCTTGTTATGTAGAAACTGCAGCTGGTTCTCTAGGCACAGACCCAAGGGAATACAGGAAACTGAGCATCAGCAGTAAGGTTTGGCTAGGCCCCTGTGAGCGATTATACACCTACACACGTCAATGCCATTTCCACATTAAAACTGTCAGTTCTCCTTCGTAAAGCTGGAGAAATCTAGCAGCTCCGACTTTGGCCTCATACTGTACCCTTGCAAGCCCCTGGCTTCAGATCTTTACTGAGTTTGTGTTTCACCTTCCATCAACATCGCGTTCTCTCCTTTCTCTGACCTACCTCACTACCACACTGTGGATGGCTGGGAGCTATCCCATGTTGGCCTCTTTCAGATTCAGCCCACTAACGCCCAGCAGTCTATTCATTTTCCCGCTAGAGGATGGGCTTGACACGAGTTTGAACTCGTTAAAATCGACCGAAGCGGGTTTGAATAGTGCCCCATCTCAGCCTGACCTCCTGGTCCAAGTTAAAATCGGGAGTGGAAGATCTCATTCCAGAGCAAAGGGCGTATTATGGCTTACCCATCGCTAACATCGAGCCAGTGAAAGCAGCATGTCCCGGTTCATTGTTATGACTATGTGACAAGAGCACTCAGTGGCTGTTCCAGTGATTATTTGGTCAATAATTGATGAATTGGAACACTAAAATCAGTCACCTTTGGCCCGCCATTGTCGCACATGGAGACTGACCTTCGGTTCTGTAAGACCAGCTCGGCCTCCTCTTTCCCCCAGTTAATGAAATTATCTGAAGCGCAGTCTCCCGAGCCCGAGACAATACGCTTGTTTTCTCACACGGTTACCGAGCGGAGCCAACTTTGGGCGCATCGCCTGTTTCCCAGACGCCATGAGAAAAACATACAAACTGATAGGCTTACGATGCAAATCAATTCTGCGGTAAAAAGAGAAAATTACCCCATACCAATAAAGTGACACAGCTATGAAAACTCCTGTAAACACAACACGGGCATCAGAAAGAAAGAAAAAGAGAGAAGCTATCAATCTGAGCCGGCTAGCGGGGGAGGGGTCTTTAGTTGTCGGTCACCTCCTCCCCACAGCGGCAGATGAGATTGGACAGGGGCGAAATGTGAGAGGTAACCTCCTCTCGCCAATGCAAACGCGTAACCCGGCTAAAGCATGTGTATTTGCAAACTTTGCTGCCACACCATCTAATCAATCACTTTGCAAACTGCGATTAATCATACGTTAACAGGAAGATCCCTTTGGCTTGTTAAAGACAGCTTTCTTTGCTTCCCCCACTCTCCATGGAGCCTAAAGCGAGCCACAAGCACGCAGGACTCTATTAATCTTGGACCATTGCAGGGGGTTTGAAATTTGCCATCAATTGGACGAGGCAATTTCAAACAGCCGATGCGTCTCTTGTATAAATTTGCGAGCAGTTAATAATTGGAGTGGGGGCAGGGGGAAGATTGCTGTGTACGCCTTCACCACAAATGGTATATACAGCCAAAAAACTCAGATACTTGGAATATTTCGGCTCCCAGCTGGTTATCTGTGCTCGCAACTTGTTTTCATTAACCTAGCTATTAACAGTCCAAATCCACAGTGTGATTGAAATGTCCTGTGAAATTGCAGTATATCAGCCAATTCGGAGACCCGACACCTCCAGGAAGTGTTCTGCGATATTGTTTCTGATTGTGTGGAATAAAATATGGTCTCGATTTGACAAGGAGAGATTAAACTGTGACAATCCTCTGGCGCTCCACCTGCAAGGATGCAAACAAACACGCGCCAGGCGTGCAGAAGTTGTTATGGAAGAATGCATGAGAATGACCTTTACTAACCTGTTGAATTATATTTCCTCCAACAGTGCCTTTGATTTGGAAACATTCATCTCTTTCATGATGATTCCTGTATGAAACATTGAGATGAGTTCATCGGCGCAGAGCAGAATCATTCGACTTCTGTTTAGATATAGGGTATTTAAGAAGAGCTGTGGATTTAAAGCTGTGCTGTGCTCTCCATGTCGAACATTTCAATAAAGTCATCTCTCATTTATTCGAGTCCAAGTCTAGGGTCCATAAATATAAGATACTTACCAATAAATCCCAAAGGAAATTTCAGCAGAAATTTCTTTACTCAGAGAGAGGTTAGATCATGGAACACGTTAATTCCTGGAGTAGTTGATGCAGATGTCATTATTTCAAATTCTTTCATAGGATATGTGTCACTGGCAAGATAGGTATTTGTGCTAGCTAGAAGGCACAAGTCATGACTGTGATGGAATACCCTCTAGTTGTCTGGTTAGCTGCAGCTGCAACAACAGTCAAGAACACCATTACAATGTGGTAATCACTTGGGTGTCTGCCTAGGCCATGATGCAACTTTTTTTTTAATTGTTGCATGTTGTAATGATATTTAATAAAGCACTTTTTTTAAAAAAAATTGAGAAACTTGATATCGTCCAGGACAAAGTGGCCACTCGACTGGCACCACATCCACCACCTTCAGCATTCACTGGTGACAGTGTGCTCCGTCTTCCCTGGACTGACCTATCCCCTCCCTACCTCCCCACCTTTACTCTCTCCACCTATCTTCTTTTCTCTCCATCTTCGGTCCGCCTCCCCCTCTCTCCCTATTTATTCCAGAACCCTCACCCCATCCCCCTCTCTGATGAAGGGTCTAGGCCCGAAACGTCAGCTTTTGTGCTCCTGAGATGCTGCTTGGCCTGCTGTGTTCATCCAGCCTCACATTTTATTATCTTGGATTCTCCAGCATCTGCAGTTCCCATTATCCCTGCACTGTTCCCAAGTTGCATTATATTGACTCACCCAAACTTTATCAACAGTGCCTTCCAAACCAACCGCTATTATCCCAAAGGAGAAGAGCAGTGGACACATGGGAACATCATCCCTCACTATTCTGACTTGGACCTATACCATTGTTTTCCAGGTAAAAATCCTGAAAATTCCATCTTATCAACATTGTGGGTGTGCTTACACTGACAAAGACTTCAGTGGTTCAGAAAGGCAGCTTGTGACCACCTCAAGGGCAATTAGAGATGAGAAATAAAGCCAGCAAAGCCCAGATCCCACTAGCAAATGAAATAATTCTCATTTTTAATTGCTCTTAAACTGAGTGGCCCAGTTGAGAGGGCAGTTAACAGTAAATCACATTGCTGAGAGTCTGGAGACACATAGCTCAGACCAAATAAAGATGGCTGATGTTTCTGGTCGAGACCCTTTTTGTTCTGAAGAAGGGTCTCAACCCGAAACATCAGCTTTCCTGCTCCTCCGAAGCTGCTTGGCCTGCTGAGTTCATCCAGCTCTACACCTTGTTATCTCAGATTCTCCATCATCGGCAGATCCTACTTTCTCTCCCAAATAAAGATGGTACATCTTTTGGTTAGTGAAGCAGATGTGTTTTTACAACACTCAATGATAGTTATTTTGGTCATCACTGAGACTAGTTTTGTATTTCAAGATTTTATTAATTGAATTTAACTTTCAGCAGCTGTCAAAATAGGTCCCCAGAGCATGAGTCTAGTGTTGGGATCACTAGTCCAGTCATATAATCACTACATCATCTTCACCCTCTTAAATGCTTTAGATAGGAACTGGAAGAGTGAATAAGGAACAATGGGATATCTTGATAGAGATAGATGAAGGGTAAGAAGAGGCTTATGTGCCACAAAAATATCAGCACAGACAAGCTGGGCTGAATAGCACGTCTGCTGTTAATTTTATGTAAACTATTACTGTCTCTTGTATTTCTACCCACCAGCAGAGCTGCAATCATAATTCCCATGATCAGAGATAACTGTAAGAGTTGTGCTTGCTCATTCAAGTTAACTCAGCAAAAGGTTTTGAACGTGATTGGATTTTCACTGCATCTAACCGAAAAAAAATTACAGTGTCTGTTTCAAGACATAAACGTTCCACTCAGACCTGCTGGGCATTTTTCGTTTATTGATGCACAGGTTATGTTTTTGAGGAATGAAAATGTATTTAGAGCGGTGAATTTCAGCTCACACAGCTGACTAGTTTGGGATAAGGTCAGACATCAAAATTTTAAAAGTCTCAAACATAACTCCAACCTGCAGAGATGGGTCAAGGATGTGAGGCCCAATCCCCAGAAGGAAGTTCAGCAATTTAACCTTTTTGAGGAAATTGGCAATTTCTGTTCTGCTTTTCAGGCTTGAAAAAGAATAGGCTGCACTTTCCAGGCACCAGCAAACATCCGAGTTGAAGGGTACCAAGTGACCACATATAGGTATAACCGGGCCAGTCCCAGTTCATCATTAACTGTCCTAATGTCCTGTCACTATTCTAAAATAAAGTTCAAACATTCTGATTTTCACTTTCCCCTATTTGTCAAATATTAACTGTGTTGGAGGAAAGGAAAAATATGTGTCAAATTTCATCTTTCTTCCTGTGAGAACCCATCATTTTACAGAACATATTACATGCAGCAGACTTGGATCCTTGTCCTCACCATGCCCTTGATATCTTCAAAGGAGTTGTCATGAACTTTTTGGCATGGACAACTCCATTGCAGATTACCCCTTTTTAGTGATCTTCAGAATAGTGCTGCCAACTTGGCCTGCCAGAATGTAAGAGATGTCCACATTCAATACCCCCTCCCCAAGATTTCTACCATTGGTCATGCACAACATGTCAAACATCACGGAACACTGCCTTATTTCATCATGTTTATTCCAATATGTCCCAGTTCTGATTTTGGAAACTATGGTTAGCTTATTGAAGATAGATGAGGACAGATTTGAATGAGGAGGAGCCTGGGTGCTTACCTTACAAATACTTTGCAGGGTGGGCAATTAGATCTCTCCAAGAGATCACATTAGCAGATGCAGGCTCCCCACTTACTCTGGAATCCTCCCCTGTTAATAAGGCTCAGATTTGGACAGGAAACCTGTTTAGGTGAGAAGTAAGGTCTTATTAAAACATTGCCCAGACTCCCAGCCTATGAATCTATCCTTGTCAACAATGTAATTTCCATTTTTCACTGACTCTGAATTTGCTGTGAGTTTGGAGTAATATTATGATTTGATTCTGGTGCTGAATTGGAATGAGGTACCCGAAAGAGAGGACTTTGTTTTCATTGTTAGCATGACCTATTCATATGGATATCCATGCACCCACAATCCAAGGTCTGCTCCCCCTAAAATGCTGAGGGAGTTAAACTCATGGAAATCCCATTTGTGCCATAGAACCAAGGAATTTTTGCCAGGAAATATATAACAGAAAAATAACCTGTAATTGTAGTGCAGTGAGGCAACTCACAGAGTGCTACGCATGGTAATTAAAAGAAACATGTTGCTAAATTTGTTTGTCTTCCGTTTTTCTAGACAAATGCAAGAATGCCAAATTGGGAATGTGATATACTTTTACAAATTTTACGAAGAAAGTACGTGTTTTGAAAAGAAAAAGAATTGTAGACATAATTCTCCATCTATTGAACATGCCACAGCAGCCCAAATCTCCTGTGTAAAATATCACCATTCCATACTTCTACTCTCAAGTAGAGTTGCTACATATTTATTGCAATGCTGTTGATTGTGACAATATGATACTTCTCAAGGGATAATGGTTTTGAAGGAATATACTTGAAACCAAATTTTTTCAGCAGCGAAGCAATAATTTCTTTCAAATGCTGGTGGAACATGAATTCAAATAAAAAGCCAAACAGCTAAAAGGCAAGACACTAAAAATGTAAAAGTCACTGAGAAGAGTAAATAAAGGGCAAATAGTGTTAGACATATCCTTAGGGAATCGTATTAATAGCTATACAGTTTAATGCAATATTTAAGATGGGCTGCTAACCTGAAATAACTAGTAAAGATTAGAATGGGATTGTGATAAGACGAGACAATTGAACCATCATTGCCCACGTTCTCCACAGTGCCTCCTTTGCAGTCTCATACCAATTGAAGATGTAATCATCTAGAAAATTGATTTAACAAACATAATGAAGTGAACCTAAAAGAGAGATTAAAAGGATGTTCCTTCTCACAAATGTCCCCGTGACTTCCATGAGGTTCTTCCTGGACTAGCTTCTGATGGAACTATGTAATGAATGAGGAGGTGAACAGTCATGGATACAGATGCTCTGATATTAGTGATATTTTAAACATCTGTTACAATCTTAATAGTAATGTCATAAACATAATGCCTAACGTGATGGTTTTCTGAAGAATGTGCAAGATTTCTGTCTTAAGGAAGAAACAGGACTTAAATATTATAGATCAGAGATGCATGTTGCTGAAGCTTCTCATCTTGTACCCATTAGGACAAACACAAAAAACTGCAAATTTCAAAAGCTCATTATAAATTTTTCACAGGAGATAAAGGTGCTGACTGGTTGGTAGGATTACTCTAATGGGCCAAGAAATTGCTTTTCCCATGGCAGGATCTTGACCAGTCAGAGCTGACTTGCCAGCAGTCAGTAACTTTAGCTCCCATGTTATAAACTATTTTGATCATTTGCATTCATGTTTTTGTCCTGATGTGTACAAGAATAGAAGTTCGACAGTGTACCTCTCCTTTGAGAAAATGTGGGCCCCATCTCCTTTCCTCCACAATTAAAGGGCAGCTAAAAATAGATAGTGCCACACTTACTAATTGCAATTTCAAACTTTGTGAGTGCATCACGTGCCAATGGAAATGGAGAGTCTCCTGTTTTGGAATTTCCATGAACTTTAGCGAATTTGGAGTTGGAATTCTATGAGTTCTTCCATTGGGATTGACCTGCTGATACCATCTAACCCTCACCCAGCTGCAGTGCCAATGAACCTCACAGCCAAGGAAGTATCTGGCACCAGCACCATTATGGGTATATCTGCACCACCTTCTGGAATCGTGTGACTGCAAGCTCAGTTATTTCCACACTACTTATGGAGGAGGGAGTTACATGGAATCACATAGGAGGAATAAAACAGAAATAGACCGCTTGGCCCTACCAGCCTGTGTGTGCTCCAAATGAGCCAGATGTTACTGCCTTGTTCCTGTCCTACCCACCTTCTGCCAGCCTTGTAACCAATTTTTAAACCTTGGCAGTCTCGGTATTGGTAACTAATTGCATTACACAGTCTCAGAACCTTCCCTCTATCAAAACTATTATAATCTTTGTAGTAATATCATAAACATGTTATGGTTTTCTGAAAAATGTGCAAGATTCTCATCTTAAGGAAGAAACAGGACTTAAGTATTGTAGATCACAGATGCATGTTGCTGAAGCTTTTCATCTTGCACTCATCAGGACAAACATAAAAATGGCAAATCTGAAAAGCTCTTCAAAAAGTTTTGCTTCTCTTACATTTAAACATATCCCCACATTCCCACATTCTAGTCCCTTTATCCACTGAAGACAGTTAATTACTATATGCTCTTTTCCCAACAATTCATAATTATAAAGCTCTCTAGCAAATTGCATTGTCCTCCCGTTTAAATTAAAACTGCCCTAAATATTCAAGTTCTACAGTACCCCTGTTTCCATATCCTCCTTGGGCCTCCAGTGTGAAAGGTTCAATCTGACAGAGCAATTTTCTCAGAAGATGAAGCTACCCCCTTGCCCTGATCCCTTTATACTTGCAATAATAGAGTCTGCACCTTTTATTAGCGAGATTTGTTAAATTAATGGGATCACTTGTCCAAATGTCTGTAATTTCATTCAGCCCTATAATGTTCCAAGACCCCATCACTTACGCATCCCCAGCTTCCTTCACTTCACTGTTAGTTGCTGTGCCTTAAGCTGTTCTTGTCCTTAACTCTGAGGTTCCTTCCAAAAGCTCTCGACTTCACCACCCCTTCGTCTACCTCTTCAAGATGCCTGTTAAAACCTATCTCTTTGACCAAGTTTTTGATCACCTGGCCTAATGTCTCCCTCTTTGGTTCAGTGATGATTTGTCTCTGAAAATGATCTTTTGGGGCACCTTCACAAGCTTCAACCAGAGAAAGTGCAAATTGTTGCTTTTGCAGTTTGTCATTTTTTTGAGTGAAGTTTCACTGAGCTTGTGTAGAGATGAATGCTATTAATTTTTATTGATGATATAAGTAAAATTTAATTGGGACGATTCTGAATTTCACAGAGGGTGGGAAAATGAGCATGAGTTATTAATTCAGAAACAAACCAAATGCCACTTTTGATATGTTGGCTGAATAGGCCTATGTATATGACCCGTGACTATATGAACAACTGGTATGTCACACGGTTATGATAGCAAATCCCAGATATGTTCATGCTATGTAATAGTACCACTAAAAGTTATAGGCCAACAAAGAGATATTGTTAAAACTACACGAGTATGAAATTAGCGAAAATATTATGGGTTTTGCTGATCACTGAATATAAATCAGGAGCTGTACACAATACACAATAGACAGTACACTCGTATGTTTATGACTCCCTGGCAGGTGCACACTCTGACTTTGAACATGGGTTTGTCATCCCATTGTACCCTCAGTTCTCTGTTATGCCTCCAATCAGCTGGTATTGCATTGCAGTGGTACTTCCGCAAGTCATAGAGTCATATAGCATGGAAACAGGCTCTTCGGCCCTCCATGACCAACACTAAACTCTACTAATTTTATTGACCTGCACTTGATCCATAGCCTACTGTGCCCTGGCATTTTGAGTGCCCATCCAGATGCTTCTTAAATGTAGCCAGAGTACTTGTGATCACAAATCTCACATTCCATATACCTGGGTGGAAACAAATTTTCTCAGATTTTCTCACCTTAAATGTAGGCCCTCTGGCCTTAGACGTGTCTGCCATGGAGAAAAGATTCTCCCAACCTACCCTGTCCATACCTGTCATAATTTTGTGTACCTCAAGAAGGTGCTTCTTGGCCTTCGTTGCTCCAAAGAAAACAAACCCAGCCTATACAGTCTCTCCTTATGACTGAGGCTTTCCATCCTCGGCAATCTCATATGGACCTTCTCCAGTGCAATCTCATCCTTCCGATAATGTGGCAACCAGAACTGCACATAGTGTTCCATTTTTGGCCTAATTAATGTCTACAAAGTTGGAATAAGGCTTCTTTGTTCCTATATTCAGTGCCCTGGCCTATGAAGGCGAATATCTTGTATGCCCTCTTCATCACCCTATCAATCCATGCTGACACCTTCAGAGATGTGTAGACTTCAACATCACGGTTGTCTTGTTCCCCAGTTGCCCCTAGGGACCTTCCATTCTTTGTGTATATCCTTCCCTCCCAAAATACATCACCTCACATTTTTCAGGATTAAATCTTATCTGCCATTGCTCTGCCCAAGTTACCAGCTGGTCAATATCAGAGAGTAGCCTGAGCCCTCACTTTCAACAACACCACCAAATTTGTGCAATCTGTGGATTTACTAATTTTACCTCTACTTTAATGTCCAAGTAATTAATGTACACAATAAACAGTAAGGGTTCTAGCATCAATCCCTGTGGTATACCCCTGGTCATAGGCTTCCAATCACAAAAGAAGCCCTCCAGTTTGTAAGCCAATTTTAGATCTCGTTTTCAAACTTATCTTGGATCCCACGGGCGCTAACCCTTTCGACCAGCCTTCCATACAGGACATTGCCAAAAGCCTTATTGAAGTCAATGTAAACCACTTCAACTGCACTACCCTCATCAATGTATTTAGTCATCTTTTGAAATAAAAGTAATTAAATTCTCTCATCAGGATCTCCCTTTAACAAAGCAGTGCTGACTATCTCTGATCATTCCCTGCCTTTCTAAGTATTGATTAATCTTGTCCCTCAGACTTTTCTCCAATAATTTCCCAAGACTGACATCAAACCAACTGGTGTGTAATTACCTGTCCTATGACTGCTGCTATTCTCAAACAGAAGAGCCACATCAGCTATCCTCCAGTCACCTGGCACTTCACCTGTGGCCAGCCAAGTGTTAAATATCTCCATCAGGTTCCGAGCAATCTCTCCCCTTTCCTCCCATAACAGCCTGGGATACAGCTCATCAGTGCCTGGGGATTTTTGCACCTTTATTCCCTTTAAAACATCTCATGTCTTCTCCTTATTAATTTTAACATGCTCTAGAACATCACGAACCCAAGTGAAATTTCCAGCTACAATGTTTTTCTACTTTGTGAATACAGATGAAAAATATTTATTTAAGACCTCAGCCACATCTGCTGGCTCCGTGCACAGTTTGCCCCTTTTGTCTCTAATAGGCCTCACCTTTCCCTTGGTAATCCTCTTGCTCTTAATATATTTATAAAATGCCCTGGGGCTTTCCGTAATCCTATCTGCCAAAGCTATTTTGTCGCCTCTTTCCTAATTTCCCTTTTAGCACCCCCTTAAACTCACCATAATGCCCCTATTTTTAATATACCGTACATAACACATGCTTCTTTCCTATTCTTTATCGAACTCTCAGAATCCCTTGACATCCAGGGTTTCCTGCACTCACTCCCTTGCTCTTCACTCTTAGAGGAACACGTTGACCTTGAATTCTCACTATCCTATTTTTAAAAGGCTCCCAGTTTCCAAAAGTAGACTTACCTGCAACTAGCTGCTTCTGGTTCGTGATTGCCAGACCCCGTATAATAATACAGAAATTGGCCTTCTCCACTATCTCTATGTTTGTCCGCAATGACTTTGAAACTTAGAGGTATGGTTACTATCCCTAAAATGTTTGCCTACTGACACTTCAACCACTTGACTGGCTTCCTTCCCTAGGATTAGGTCTAGCACTGCTGCACCTCCAGTTGGGCTATCCACGTATTCACACAAAAGCTTTCCTGGAAGCACTTTAAAAATTCCAGCTCACCTAATCATTTCACACTCAGGCAATCTCAGTTAATGTTAACAAATTTGAAATCCTCTACGGTATAACCCTATTCCTCTCACTGCTACTTGCCTACATATCTGCTCCTTTAGTTCCCCCGATTACTGGGAGGCCTGTACTTTCATCTCAGCAAAGCGATCGCTCCCTTTTTACTTCTACCCAGATGGCCTGATACCTGATGCCTTGGCTGATAAACTAAACTAACCTGGACTTGTTTGGTACAGATAGAGGGCATCATGTTACTAAGTGTGTGAAAGTGGTCCAAAATGATCAAAGAGGGAGATGATTCTAATTAGAGGGCATCGTCAGAATTCTGTTTCTCAGTGGTTTTCATTTTCAGGAGCAAACTGACATATTGTATTATGGACATGGTTTAAACTCTTCAAAAGGTAAGTTCAGAGTGACAAAGATCTTTCAAAACTAAAGGACTTGCATTCGTATTGTGTCTTTGATGATGACAGTGGATTGAACACTTTTAGAATATAGGAATTGTAACTTTTATGAAGCAATGTCATATGAATATGATAATGACCATATTATCTGTTTTTTTCTTTGTGATGTTAGTTGATTGATAATTATTAGTCAGGATAGCAAGGTTAACTTACATCCTGCTCATCTTCAAGCCAGTGTGACCTTTTGCATAATTTGAATCCCTTGAAATTTGAAGTTAGGAAAGTACGTTTATGACAGGTTGTAAATATAATTGAGAATTAAATTCAATACAGAAGCTTTTAGTAGCTTAAAGAAAGGGAAATCCTAAAGTCTTTCAGAAATACGTCAGTAGTAAAAGGATTACAAAATTAAGGCTGATGACAGACCAAAAAGTGGATTCACACACAGAGACAAGATGCACAGCTGAGGTGTTAAATGAAGTTTATATTTGTCTTTGTCTATGAGGCAAATACTACCCAGTCCATGGTGACAAAGTAGGAAAGTCAGTTACTACAATGGTTTAAGATGAATAAGGAGCAAGTATTGGATAAGATGTCTATAATTAAAATTGATAAGACCCCGGGACCTGATGAGATGCATCCAAGCACTTTGAAAGAGATCAGATTGGAAATTACAGAGACATTGACAATTATCTTTTAAGTCCTCCTAGATATGAGAGTCATGAACAAAATTGTTGTTCAAGAAAGTTTGTCAAGAAAGACCCCGAAATTTCAATCTAGTCAGTTTAACTTTGTTACTGGGGAAACCTCTAGAAACCATTACTCAAGATGAAATCAATAATCATGTGGATAAATGAATAATAAATTTGAAGAGTTACCATGGCTTTGTTCTGGGAAAATCCTGTCTAACCAAATTGCTGGTGTTTTTGAAGAGTGACAGAGGAGTTTGGTGAGCACAAGGCTGTTGATGTAATGTAGATGGACTTTCAAAAGGTTTTTGATACGGTGCAATACCAGAGATGTTTACAGGAAGCTATGGAATAAAAGGAATAGTAGCAATATGGATACAAAATTTGCTGAGTGATAGGAAATAGCGAATAATGGTTAATGGGTATATTTCGGGCTGGAGAAATGTTTCCTGCAGTTGGTATTAGGATCTTTGCTTTTCCAGATGTGCATTGTCTTCATTTTGGTGAGTAGGGACAATTTCAAATGTTGTGAATAACACAAAGCTTTGATGAGTCATAGATTGTAAGGGAGACAGTGTAGAAATTCCAAAAGACATAGGCAAGTCGATGGAGTGAACAGATAGATGGCAGATGAAGTTCAATGTGGAGGCATGTAGAGAACATGTAAAGACATATTAAATAAAGGGTACAATTTCAAACAGTGTGCAGAAGCAGAGAGACATGGGCGTTTCTCTGTATAAATCATTAAAGGTGACAGGACAAGTAAAGAGAGCTGTTAATGAAGTGAACAATATTTTAGACTTCATTAATAGAGACTTAAGAGAACAGGAAAGCTATGCTGAACTTAAACATGACACTGGCTACACCTCAGCTAGAGCATTGTGTTCAGTGTCACGACCATTTGTGCATTGATACTGAAGCCCCCACTGCAACTGGGGTCATAACAAAAGTTAAAGATTTAATCAAATTACTCAATACTACCAAATGTCCTGCTTGATAAACTCATGTTTACAAAAAAAATTAACTAGATTTCTGCAGTGAAAAAGAATATATTATTTATTACCAATAAAATAATCTCTGTGAATCTTTGCAATTCTCCACCCTGAGGGCTGTCAAAGCTCAGTTTTTGAGCATATTTAAAATAGAGGTTGATACACTTTTAGTTAATAATAGATTAAAAAGCTATGATGATAGTGTAGATAAAAGAAATGGCAGTGTTAAATCAGCCACGATTATATTGAATGGCAGGGAAAGGGCTGAATGGCCTACTCCTGTTCCTACGTTCCTCTTATCAGGAGCCATTGTCATAAACATGAGAGCCAAGTATGAAGTTCGCTCTGTGCATATAACAATTTGGAGTGTAGAGGATATTGCTTGACACAATGTATTTGATTATGCTGATTTCATAAATTGTTTAATTCAACACAAAACGAGAGTGAAAGAAATAAGGCAGCTCTCCTGGGATTGCTTCTGAGCTGTTACTGATTACCTGAGCACAGCACTAGAAGAAAAATTACAGTCTAATATGGAGCTTTTCCAATTTATTTAAATTAATGAGCCAAGATCAAATGCGTCCATCAATGTGTGTTCATTCCCTCTACCCAGTTGAAGAGATTAAAGCAGCTAAATTGATCAGTTATGATTTGTAATAGATTTCAAATTCATTTCTTGTGAGGGATCAACCACTTTTGACATCTTTTCTCTTAGTTCGTGTAATTCATTGCAATGCCCTTAATTCATTAGGATTTGATACGTGGCCCCTCCTAATATCACTAACTTGTCAAGTCAAATTTATGCTTCTCAAAAGCTTTTCAATTATTCAAATGCAGTGCAATTCAATTTTACTCTGTTTTGATTATGCATTTCCCCCAAGTCTATATCGGTCAAATCACTTCACTCATGAGACATGCAATCGTACTGTTGTTAAGAAATATGAGTCCTTTTTAACACTGTCATTGAGAGGAATGATTAACTAATGATTAAAGGCCAGTGTCACTCTTTGTTGGTCTCCTTAGACTATAATTCAAGGAAACTGTAGTTCAATAGAAAAATTTGCACCACAACCTTTGAAAGAGATTCTAGTTTTTGTTTAAATCTCTTATGTGGTTTCGACTTAAACTGAGTTGTAACAATTCCAATTTCTATGTTACTATTTTGTTGCTCATTCAGAAATGAGATACATAGAGTGTCAATGTGAATATTCTTGCCCAACACCAGCAAATTTAGCACATTTTCGACACTTGAAACTTCAAGGTACAATTGAGGGATGGCTGTACTATCAGAGATATCCTCTTATGGATGAGACATTGAGCTGAGCCTCCTCTATTAGATGCCTCAGATCTTATAAGCATTGCAGGTAGATAAACAGACGACCTCCCTCAATGTGCTAGTCAATAATGATTCCGTGACAAACATCAGTAAAACATGATCATGAAGACAATTTTTTTTCAGTGCTGCTTGTGGGAGTTTGTTTTGTACACGTTTGCTGTTGGTTTTCCCCACTTGGCAACGTGCATATATGCTTCAAACGCAATTCATTGGGCTTTGAAGTACTTTGGGATGAGTTGAAGCTATAAATGATACTATACAGATACATTTTTGTTACAGTTTTATTTGAAGGTTAATATGAATGAGTTGTTTTTTAAAGGGGAAGGTAGGTGACTTTTTAAATGCATTAACTCAGTATGGGTGCCAAACCTCTTTCTTAAAAACACAGGTGTCACAACACACTTTGTGATAATATTATGGCTGTCCATATTAACTTGATTTCTAATAGTTACATCTTGTAACCCTATGATGTCCCTGTAGCACTGGAAAACAGTGCAGAACATGATGTATTTGTATAAGATGCTAAGCAACATCATCACATTCAATGCTTATTGCAAGAAACCAATTGAACCAACAAGATACAGATATTTAGAACACAATGTGCAGTAAGTTACCTCTGCCTTAACACCTACAGGAGCCATACTGTAATGTTATTTTGAAGGATGGGTGATATGGTGTTTCATATAGTTTCTCTGCCAGTGAGAGTGCCATAAACAATGTTTATCAGAGGTGATGGTCTATCTGGGATTGTCACAGTGAAGGGCTGGTGATGAAATGCTCTACTGTAGCAATATTTAATCAATCATCTCAGGGCTGGAGACTCTGAGAGTGACTTGGGAGTTCTCAGTCCATAGACAAGGAGAGAGGCTGACAAGTTTAATGTGCCTTCCAACTGAAAAAGTGCACAATTTCAAACAACATAATTCTTGCTGAAATCAGTTGAGTTGAATTTGCAATATTAACTGTGGTCACTGGATACATTGGACAAGAGTTTCCACTTGGGCTGCAATCAACAATCCAAACACAAATTACACCCCAAGGTTATGCAAGTTTTAACAAGTGTTCTTTTTTCTTTGAAGATTTTGATTAAACATAATTCTATATCATCAAACCTAAAACTTGCCAAGATCTAGCTCAACCAGTCAACAATTTAAAGACCTTGTATCTGAAAGAAATATGCCTTAAATAATAAGAGTTGTAATATAGTGCAGTGTCATCATAGAACTGAAAATGCATAGTTTATAAAAACATATTTTAGTCTCTGTATCAAGTCCACCAGCTAATTAGCCCCATTTTAATTAACTGCAAACAAGTCAACAGTACAGAATCATTTCCCATTTACATTGGTGTATAATCGTCAGTTTCACAACAAATTAAATGACCTATATTGAAAAGCTTCATGCCTTTTTATGTCTTTGCACTTGCAGAGGAACAACTTAACTTCAAGAGCCTATAAGAACACCACAAATGGGTAGTATTAGTGAAAAACACAACAGTGATTAATTCAAAATAAGTGCATGGCTAATGTTGCAGGTGTGCTTGTTTTCCAGTGCGATGCTTTTTAAACGAGAGAAACAGATCATTGAAACTCAATATGCACTAAATGTAATTTGTATTTCAGGTTCTGTGAGCTTTATCAGCGGTTTGGCTGATTTCGGCAAATTGTGCTGAAGGAAACAACATGATTCAGCAGAAACCTGAGCTCAATGCTCTGCCTGAGGCTTTTAAATTGAAAATAAATTTTGGGAGTTTTCAAAAGTTATATGCTCATTCTGTATAATCACTGAAATTGTTGGTTTGATAAAAGCCAGTTATAAAACACAACCTTTAATTCTTCGGGCCGTTCAAGAGGAAGATCTGCTCATAGTTGTTACTCATTCTGAAGTTGCAATGAGGGAACTGGATTGGGTAGTAAGCTGTGGTAGAACATCCTGTTATTAATATTCTGGACTCAAATATGAGTGTTGCCAGCTGTGATTAAGTCTATTCCTGGAGGTTTTCTTATGTGACCTGACCATGCTCCATCCATTAGTTGGCCAACCCAAACATCCTTGAGTTGCATTGCCTTCTTACGCCAACTGAAAACAGAAGTCACTCGACATGAGGTTATAGTCCAACAGGTTTATTTGCAATTGCAAGCTTTCAGAGTGCGGCTCCTTCCTCAGGTGAACCTGATGAAAGAGCAGAGCTCCAAAAGCTTGTGATTTCAATTAAACCTTTTGGACCATAGCCTGGTGTCATGTGACTTCTGACTTTGTCCACCACAGTCCAACACTGGTAGCTCCACATCAATTGAAAACAAACAAAGAGTTCTGGCATGCAGTGATAGTGTGCCTACCTCTGGGACAGTCGGTCTGTGTTCAAGTCACAACTACCCCAAAGGTCTGAAAGAAGACTCATTACCCAATTCCAGAATGTTTGCTTTTCAGTCAAACAGCCTTTTCCCACCCTCATTTTCACTATTCTTATAGAATATAGAACATAGAACAGTACAGCACAGTACAGGCCCTTTGGCCCATGATGTTGAGCTGGACTTTTACCCTAATCCTAAGATCTATCTAACCTTTACCCCTACCTTATACTATCATCAAAATATCATCTTATATATTGTAAAGAAACTTGTTGAAAGAAAATGACAAAGACAAATCAATTTTTTAAATGCTACCATGATTTTTCTCAAGTGTCGCACACAGCAGTCTCCTGAAGTTTGATCTTCAACTTCTGGAGGCTCCAGGGTAATATTCTTGTAGGATTGGCAACCCTACTGATGCATGATAGGGAGCCAATAGCATAAGGATGGGAAGGTGTCGGCTCCTCGGATGTTGTATCTTGTCGGGTGGCAACACCAGCTGAAAGAGCAAGGTTCACAAAAATTTTGTTTTCCTTCTCAAATTGTATATATGTATGAGTGCAGGTGTACATGTGGGTGTACGAAAACATGTCAATGGCAGCGTCCTTGTTTGTGCATGTGTGTGGATATTCCCATTCATGTATGTGCAATGTGAGGGGAAAGTAGCTCTGTGCCTCTTAATTTAGTATAGTTTGAATGCTGCACTCATTAATATGTTAAGAGGGTTTGGTGTGATCTATCATCTATACTGTTTGAATGAGAGAGGTGTGTTTCTGAGCTGTTATTGATCGTTTGATTTATTGTCATGTGTACTGAAGTATAGTGAAAAGGTTTGTTTACAAGCAGCAGAGGTACATTATAGTAAGCAAGGATGTACAGATCAAAAAGACTTAGACAGAGGCATATTTGTTACATTGCACAGGGTGTGTGGTCGGCAAGATCAACTTTAACAAGAACAGCATTATTTGAAGTTGGAGAGTCTATTCGTCAGTCTAATAATAGCTGTGAAGAAGCTGTTCCTGAACCTGCTCATACGTGTGTTTAAAATTGTGTATCTTCTGCCTGATGAAAGAGGTTGTAGGAGATCATTACTGGAGTGCGCTGGGTCTTTGATAATGTTGGCAGCCTTTCAAAAGCTGTGGGCCATGTAAACAGAGTCCATGGATGGAAGATTGGCTTCCGTGATAGTCTGGGCTGAACACACCACCTTCTGTAGTTTCTTATGGTCCTGGGC
The DNA here is from genome assembly GCF_030684315.1 of Stegostoma tigrinum. NCBI lineage: Eukaryota > Metazoa > Chordata > Chondrichthyes > Orectolobiformes > Stegostomatidae > Stegostoma > Stegostoma tigrinum. The sequence goes on from NC_081354.1 coordinate 15,373,170, forward strand.
AGAGCAATTACCAAACCAGGTTGTTATGTACCTGGGCAGTAGGCTTTTAATGTTTTTGTTAAATTCATTTGCAGAAAGATGGCATCACTGTCTAGGCAGCAGTTATTACCTATCCATAATTGCCCAGAGAACAGTTAAGAGTCAGTTATTGCTGTGGTCTGGAGTCACATGTAGGCCAGACCAGGTAAGGATGGCCGTTTCCTTCTCCAAAGGGCATTAGTGAACCAGATGGGTTTTTCCCACCAGTCAACAACAGATTTACAGTCATCAGTAGATTTTTAATTCCAATGATGTTGGTGAGAGTGGGGCTGGTGAGGTAGTGTCGGTGGTGAGAGCAGGCCAGTGGGGCAGTGACGGTGGTGAGAGTGGGGCTGGTGAGGTAGTGTCGGTGGTGAGAGCAGGCCAGTGGGGCAGTGACGGTGGTGAGAGTGGGGCTGGTGAGGTAGTGTCGGTGGTGAGAGCAGGCCAGTGGGGCAGTGACGGTGGTGAGAGTGGGGCTGGTGAGGTAGTGTCGGTGGTGAGAGCAGGCCAGTGGGGCAGTGACGGTGGTGAGAGTGGGGCTGGTGAGGCAGTGACGGTGGTGAGAGTGGGGCTGGTGAGCTAATGTCGGTGGTGAGAGCAGGCCAGTGGGGCAGTGTCAGTGGTGAGAGCAGGCCATTGGGGCAGTGTTGGTGGTGAGAGTGGGGCTGGTGAGGTAGTGTCGGTGGTGAGAGCAGGCCAGTGGGGCAGTGACAGTGGTGAGAGTGGGGCTGGTGAGGTAGTGTCGGTGGTGAGAGCAGGCCAGTGGGGCAGTGTCAGTGGTGAGAGCAGGCCAGTGGGACAGTGACGGTGGTGAGAGCAGGCCAGTGGGGCAGTGACGGTGGTGAGAGCAGGCCAGTGGGGTAGTGTCGGTGGTGAGAGCAGGCCAGTGGGGCAGTGATGGTGGTGAGAGTGGGGCTGGTGAGGTAGTGTTGGTGGTGAGAGCAGGCCAGTGGGGCAGTGACGGTGGTGAGAGTGGGGCTGGTGAGGTAGTGTTGGTGGTGAGAGCAGGCCAGTGGGGCAGTGTCGGTGGCGAGAGCAGGCCAGTGGGGCAGTGTCGGTGGTGAGAGCAGGCCAGTGGGGCGGTGTCAGTGGTGAGAGCAGGCCAGTGGGACAGTGACGGTGGTGAGAGCAGGCCAGTGGGGCAGTGTCGGTGGCGAGAGCAGGCCAGTGGGACAGTGACAGTGGTGAGAGTGGGGCTGGTGAGGCAGTGTCGGTGGTGAGAGCAGGCCAGTGGGGCAGTGTTGGTGGTGAGAGCAGGCCAGTGGGGCAGTGCCGGTGGCGAGAGCAGGCCAGTGGGGCAGTGACGGTGGTGAGAGTGGGGCTGGTGAGGCAGTGTCGGTGGTGAGAGCAGGCCTTTTGCATGGTGGCAGTGGCAGTGGCCTCCTGGGTGTCCTAGTGATTGGAGCAGCACCGGCACCACTGTGGGGAGGGGACTTGTGACTCTTAGATCTGGACTTTTTTTTGTTGCTTCCATTTTGGCTTGTTTAAAATCTTTTAATGCTGGCTTTTGTAACCACACGGGTTCCAGTCAATGGCAACTTTGTGGACTTTTCGCTATGCTTGTGTAGTCCCGTACTTAGTACTTGTGACAAACAAATAAATCTAATAAATCTGATGTCCTTCAACTTAAGCAGTAAGTCAAATCGTCTAACTAGAGGTAGCTAAATTTCGAAGGTGGTGACATGGTTAAGCAGCCCACCTATAATAATTCGGGTTCTCACAGATAAATATTTCATCATGAACTTGCATTCATTTAACTATAAATAAGATGAATGAAAATCTGGCCCTTGCTGAAATAGGCGCTTTTATGCTTTTAAAATGTTCAAGCTCCATTGTATGTGGTGTAAATGCAAAGGCTTTAAATCTATCAGCCCGCTGTCAGTGCTTCTTTCTGATTAAACTTGCAGATAAATCTGAACAGTGTTGGCCAGCCCTTCACATTTAATGATTTTATGCATCGCTTACTGCTGCCTTTGTTCGTGTTCCCTACATCTCTTCTGTTCTGTTGTCCCATTCTCTCACTCGTTTTTTCATTAATACGAGCACTCCACTCCTCACTCAGATTCCTGTCAGTTAGCCACACATTCACATGTAGATCGTTTGCAAATGTCTCCCTTGTTTAATTCTAGCACAACATCACAGTCTATTGCAGAAAACCTGGCATTGGGTTAAGGTCCCTTGTAACTGCTATCAATTTCTCACAGATATACTCCATTGTCACATAGTTAAAGCTGTTTGATCAACTTTAGAGGCTGTATGTTTAGTAAAAAAAATGTTTCATGGCCATTTTGCGGTTTAAAAGGGAAATAATTACCGGAAAAATAACATTTTCACTGACAGTTAGGAGTAATTAGTTTCCCAGGGAGAAGGTGCTCATCGTGGGGACATCACACAGTGAGCCATTGTCGTTTTATGGATGCTCATCTGTCAACTGTCAGTGACTTTCAAAGAAGCTCCAGCTATAATGTTTTTTTTTGCTCTTTTCCCATCACAGAGCCTAAATTTGCCTGAATAATCATCCGTCTTCCTATTTGCCCAGGCTAAGCAGCGCCAATGGCTTTGTAACTTGTGCCATCACTACAGCTGCATCCAGAGAAGCAGTGTGCCCATCCACAATGTACTTCAATAAAGATATCCTCATATTTCACCGTCGTCGTGGCGTCAGGCTGAAGATATGAAGACACGTCAATTCACTCGGTCATTATCTGCCTGAGTATTACAACAATGATCCTGTACGTGCCGTAACTTATTGAACAATAAAACTCAGTTGGTTTATTGACCTCTTGATTTTTTTTGGACTGTTGTTGGTGGGGGGTGGTGCACTGGTTGGAGGGATTGGAGAGTGACTGCGGACAAGGAAACAATTGATTGAAAAAAAATCAGGGACCTAAAAGCATCGTTGCACCCATTCCAAAAATCACTGTTAATGAGTCCATCGTGGATGTGGCCCATCAGTGCCAGAAGTCAAACTGTAATACTTGTGATCACAGCTTGATTTCTTACGATAAAAGAGGCCAGTGTTCATCTGTAAGAAGATCTAATGAGAAAGGAATAGGAGATCATGAGTAAAGGATGGATGAAATGACAATCAAATGACTGCATTGATTAAATTTCCAATGTAGCTCTATTTATGCTCTGGCTAGTAGAACATCGAGTAGGTAGGGTGTCAGTGAATGAATATAGGTACATGAACTTTAGGTGTTCTGAATTGCTTCAAAACCAAGACTCTCAAGTAATCCTTTGCATCGGAGTCTCATGGGGGTATCTCACACCTTCTTCTCATTCTCTCCTCTGGTGCAATATCTCTGCAGCATCTCTGGTTACATCCTCTTTCCTGTACCATCAAATGGGTAAAGGTACAGGGGCACTTTTATTTTTAAACTGTGGCCAATGTCTCTGGCGTTTGGTCTTTGTTAGGCATTCTAAGTATTGTTAAATTTCAGAGAAAAGAAGTAACATTCACTCAGCTATGTCAGCATTTCATTTAGATACCAAAGTTTAGGCACATAAAAATCTTTCGGGGTTGGATTTGGGACATAATGACAGTTTGACAAACAGGTATTTAGAAAACAGCAATATTTACCACTAGATGTTACACAGTTTTGCCTGTATTTAGCTGGAAGTGAAGCATGAAGTAAACTTAAATATATTTCTTGACCACTATAACTGACTCGGTAGAACAAGCAGCTAAGACAGACATTTCACAAACCTCTCTTATACATAGTCAGTATTGTTTGCACATGAAGTGCTCAGCCTTTTGTTGCCTCAATGGGTGGTTAGCTTTAATCATATTAGAACTATGAGATGTTCACTCTTGTGTAAGCTTTGCTTCTCCCTCCGTCATTACACCTCAAGCAACACACACAGTGCTTTCCTTTCCAGGAAGTAACAATTCTGAGTTCCCAAAGAACATAAGAAAGCACATAGGCCACTCAGACCACAAAGCCTGGTCTAATACCAGAGTGCATAGAAAGCACCCCATTTAACTGGTCTCCTTAGACAACAGTCTGTATAAATATTTGCTGACACCCAATGGCAATCAAAGGAAATTGCAGATTACCTGTCATCCCATTGGCCAAGCCTAGTTGGTAGCTTTTCACAATTTCCTGAATCACTGGGCTACAAAAATGCTTTGTCTTCATTGGCTTTTTACACATCTCTCTGTATGGTTACACTATTAAGCTTCAATTTCATTTTTAGTTAGGTGTTTGTCCAGTTCTTTGCTGGCAAACTTACCACAACATAGAATGATTTCTTTTGCCAGGGTCCTTCTGTAAGGTCGACTATTTTGAATTGGAATAATGTTTTGTCTGTAACCATACCTGGAGTTTGCTCATTTTGATGCTGTGACCTTGAGTTGTGTATTTGCAGTGCACATTCAATAATTGACTAGCCTCTACATTATCTTTGCCTGTTTGTATTTTAAACACTTGAATCCCTTAGCTCTCTCAATGATTTTTTCTTCTTTGAAAATAATTCAGTTTTGAGTTGATTGCCTGAACTTAAAGTTCTAAGTATTGGAATTATGCTTGTCACTCTATTTGAAATCTTCTGTTGGTCAATTGCACAAGCTGCTCAAGATGTTCAAAATGTGGTGTCAACAATAATCCACAAAAGCTTACATTGGAAACATTTTCAATTTGCAGTCATATGTCCTTGAATTGCAACACAGTGCCTTGTATTTTATTTATTAATTGTCCCCACTCTTGAAATTGGCGTAAGGTAATTTTTCTATATTAAATATGCTTTATACATGCTGTTCGTTGTAGAATTCAGTTCATCTTCTTGATAACAGCTTTGCATTGAACACATCCTTTCATGACTGTTGAGTAACCTTGTGCTGATTCTTGCAGATGTACATTCCATCATCATCTAGACTTGAATTTCAATGTTAAATAGACAAATGAAGGGCAATGATAAATGCGGGCTGAAAGTACCTACAACTTTGAACGCAGCCAAACTCATCAAGTCAAAGTCAACATTTTAATAGTAACCCAAAGCCATTCTGGTGAGTCCCATATGTGTAGATCAGCAGACCACAATGTGGCTGAAACCAGTCTTTAGTGGCTGAGCGGGACGGATACTGGGAAAGTGAATGTTCACTGCAGAGCTGTTCCCTCGTGCTACAAAATTAGATTCCTGCTGGCCACAAGTTTGTGCAAGGTTCTGTCAGGCTGTAATTCTACCTGCCCCTGACTATGGCCTCAAATGAGGTGTGATAAAGGAACAGCTCTACGGTGAACTCTCACATTCCCAGTCTCCCTCCTGCCCAGCCAACTGAAAACTGGATTCACTGACACTGAGGTCTCCATGTGGGATGCATCTAATTGTTTCAGATCACTGTAATAATGTTGGGATTGACTCAATTAAATTTAACTTCCTTACAATGATACAACTTGATAGTCAGTCCTTTCTGCCCAAAATACGGCCTGGCCACATGCGTGAAGAACACCATCACAGATTTTGATGCCATTTCCACACTGCAGAAAAGAAAGCATCACACTAACACCATTGAGGTTGGTAAGCTGCATACTACCATTGGGTATGGGGGCACTAATTCAAAACGGTCAAAGCCCATGTTACCAAGGGCATCAATCCCAGCCTACACATTAGTCACTTTAACAGCCTCCAGCTGATGTGGGGCTATGATGCAGTGAAAAAGATGCTGAAGCCTTACAAATCAGAAACCTGCAGAGGATCTGTAACTGATCTTTGATCCCAAATAGTGGGTATCGTTCCACTCTCCTCACTGGCAATGTCACTTTTTTGGAAAGATCAAGTGGAAACATGTATCCCTCAAAAAACTCCCCAAATTTCTAAACAGACCACATAGACGCATCAACATTCACATTGACAGCAAACTCCTAATAATTTTGTTAAACTAAATCCCATGGTAGATCCTAGCCACATTTGACAGGACTGTAATAAGTGGAAGGCATTGAAAAGGTGGTGATCCAATCTATGAGTAACATTGGAAAGCTTCTTTATCTCTGCTGCCAAGATGAATATCCCATAGATCTTTCAAGAAGAAACTGTATCCTCATTGACAATGAGATCCAGAACCTTCTCCAATAGTACAAGCAGTTGGGCAACCAAGAGATTATGATGGCCCTTGTGGATTCTCTGAATATATCCAGCATATAGTCATTGATTGGGCAAGTTGAAGATCTAGATGTCAGATGCTGTAAACTATTGCATCCTGGCTGTATTACAACATCTTACAGCTGTTTAATCTGATGGAATGTGGGACCTCAAAAGTCCATCCTAAATCTATAACCTCCAAATTGCAGGAGAGCACACAAAGATGGATATCTTTAGCATCCAACAAGAAACATCAAGTCTCTCTTCAACCAAATCCCAATTCTGCCTCAAGATATCACTGTCATCAACACTAATAAAGTAATTTTTCAAAATGATTACATTGAATGTTAACATCACTGACAATTCCAGCACTTGTTGCCCTCCTAACTGCCCTTGAGAAGGTAGTGTTAAGCCACTTTTACTCACTCATTCAGTTACCCCTTCATGGGCTGTGGGTGTCAATGGCGAGGCTGACATTTATGGCCCAGCCCTAACTCTCCTGGAGAAGGCTGTGCTGATTTGCCATCTTAAATGACTGCAGCTCTTGGAGTATGATGGGGAAGAGAGTTAGGTTGTTAGGAAGAGAGTTTCAGAATCTTGACTGAGTGACAGAGAAGGAAATCTGACATTTTTCCAAATCAGGATGTTGTGTTGCTTGGAGACTGCAGGTGCTGGTGCTCTTGCCCCTTCCTTCTCAATGTCAGAGATCACAAATTTGGAAGTTTTTGTTGAAAAAGTCTTGGAGTAATTAAGAAAGGGAATGTGGCTAAGGAAAATGCCTCACATAATTATTTTCCAACACCTAGTACAAGATTCATGCAATCAATTAAGTTAGGGAAACTCATATTTTTGAATGATCTGCCTCTAGCTGCCACCATCAACTGAGTTCATATTGGATGTGAATGTAAGACACCAAGGGGAAATATGTTTGGAAGTGGAAACTCAAGCTAATCTCACAGTACAACAGAACTGAGTTACAACTTGATAACATAAATGCTACTTAATGCTGCAAGTGACCTTCGGCAACAATACCGTATAACACACAACTTACCTTGGAGTGAAGCTTTCACAACTACATGAAGAAATGCAGATACTAAGATGAAGAGAAAGTCATAAGATCCTAAGACCATAAGAAATAGGAACAAAAGTTGTCTACTCGATCCCTTCGCCTTTCAATAGGATTGCGAACGATCCAACATTCCTCACGTCACGTTCCTGCACTTTTCCCACAACTCTTGGTCCTCCGACTGATCAAGAATTTCTCTATCTCAGCCTTAAATATACACAAAGACTCTTCTCCCACAGGTTTCTATGTCAAGGAGTTCCAAGGACTCATAACCTTCTGAGAGAAGAAATTCCTCCTTATCTCAATCTTCAATTGACACCCCTAAATTCTGAGACTGAACTCTCTGGTCCTAGCCCCTTCCATGAGGGGAAACATCCTATCAACATTTACCCTGTCAAGGCCCTTTAGAGTCCTAAATGTTTCAGTGCGATCACCTCTCATTATTCTAAACTCAGTGAGCACAATCCCGACCTGTTTAACCCTTGCTCATAAGACCGTCCTTCTATACCAGTAAACATCCTAGTGGACCTTCTCTGAACTGCCTGCAATGAAATTATGGCTTTTTTAAAATAAGAGAACCAAAACAGCTCATGGCACTCCTGATATAGTCTCAAGAGCACTTTGTGCTGCTGCATTAGGAATTCCCTTCTCTTATACTCCAAACCCTTTGAAATAAGGGTGAATATTCCATTAGCCTTCCTGATTACCTGCTGCACCTGTGTTCTAGCTTTCTGTGTTTCATGTACAAGTCCCCTCAAGTCCCTCAGTGTTGCATTTTTTCTCCATTTAAATAATACACTGTTCTTTTAATTTCCCTTCCAAAATGTACAAATTCACATTTTCCTGTGTTATACTTCATTTTTCAACTCTTTGCCGACTTTAGCTATCAATGTCTCTGTTAATTGCTTGTGTCCCTGTCACAAACTGGCCTTCTACTTATTTTTTGTCATCTGCATATTTGACAATAGTGCATTCGCTTCCTTCTTTCTTAACCTTTCGTATGTGCCTTGTCGAATACCTTCTGAAAGTCAAAATACAATGCACCTATTGGTTCAACATTATCCATTTAGTTTGAGACTTCATTTGAACAACTGTCAGAAATGAGTCAGACACAATGTCTCTTTCACAAAGTCATGCTGATTCTCCTTGATGCGATTATGATTTCCCAAATGTTCAGTTATTACTTCCTAAATAATTGATTGCTATACTTTCCCAGCAATAGGTGTTCATCTAATAGGTCCAACATTACCTGCTTATTGCTTTCCTCCCTTTTTGCGCAGTGGTGTCATTTGGCAGTTTTCCAATCCTCTGAAACTTCTCATAGTCCAAGAAATTTTGGAAAATTACAACCCAATTTGGTCCAGTAATGGGCAAGAACAAGCTGAGGAGCTTCAGCATCAACATTCGGGATGTCTGTTGTGTGCTCTGTTGCTAAGTCTTGTCCATTGGTTTGGATCAGAAGTCACCACACTTCACTCATTGCTGTTCAATTGAGAAGTGCAAATCAGTGTATCGCTGGAATCTCAAGTCAACCCTGGCTGTTGTACATCTCTCCCCAGTAATTCACTGCAATGCTGTCAGAAATATACCAAATCCAGGAATATGAATATTTCCTCATCGACTACAGCCTCAGTAATGTCATAAACACTGTTTGAAGACATTTCTGACTAATACATTTAATCACAACAATGTAATGTCTCTCCGAATGAGATTTGGAGAGCCAAATGGAATCACAACTAGTCAACCATCACATCAAAGACCGCTTGCAGAATCTTGGTATCTTTGATCTTTTATACATCTCTTTGGCAACCATAAACCACAGCTACAGAAGTATAGATGCCCACATAGAAAATTAAATCTCTCTAGAGTGCAACAGGTCACTCCAGAACAGTGCACAGGTCTTACAATGACTCAGTGACTTCACCTGACACCCTATCTCTCCTGAGCCAAAGACAGTTATGTTCAGTAAATTACAAGACCATTTCATGATCAAACACAAGTGGAGAGATTGTCCTGTGAACCCTAAGAAGCTCCCACTATCATTTAACAGCTAGCTATCATTTGTTTTGTTCTCAGTTTGCAGGCTCATTGGGAAGGCAGAATTTATTGCCCATCCCTGATGTGTAAAGTTGTTTGTGAACAGTATACTTGTGGTGATGGTATTGTGTTGAGAAGATCATGAAAGAATAACAATATCTGTTCCAATCAGGATGGTGTATAATGTGAAGCTGGAGGTCTCTGTGAATCACATGTAGAGTCAGGAGGTCATGCACTCAGGAGGTCATTTAGTCAATCAAAACCCAATCTCCAAATGACCAATCCTTTTTCTGCCATTTCCTGTCTTCTCCCTGTAAAACTGCACATTCTTCCTTTTCAAGTAATTATCTAATTCCTAAACCTACCTTGACCACTCATTCAGCAAGAGCGTTCTAAACCATAACCAACCACTGTGTAAAAAATGACCTTCCTTCTGTTGCTTTGGTTTATTTTTTGAATTATTTTTAAACTTATATCCTCTTGTTCTCACTTTCACCGGTGGGAATGGCTTCTCCCCCATTACCTGTCCAGACCCCTCATGATTTTGAACATGTCTGCCAAATATTTTCTCAGTTCTCCTCACTCCAAGGAAAAAGGTTCCGCTCTTTCAGCCTGTCCTCGTAAATGAAGTTCGTCATTGCTGGGATTATTCACATGAATCTCCTCTGCACTCTGTCCAGTCCCTTCCCATCCTGGAGTGTGCCCAGAACCAGGTGCAACACTCCAGCTGAGGCTGAAACTGGCCCAATGCATGTTCAACACAGTCTCCTGGCTCCCACACCCATGTACCTACCAACAAAGTCCAGGATACCACATGCCCTATTAGCTGCTCCCTCAAACTGTCTTGTCAATGAACCACCCAAAATTACACACCCAGGGAGCAGTCAAATGATAAAGATAGTAGCTGATGCCGTGAGCTAAAAATTTTTTCTTAAGGATTACTCCATATGAGAAACACATAACCTGATTGGTTAGTGTTTGGGGCTGAGGACAAGCCCTGAGTTTGGTTTGTCCAATTCTTCTCTCCTGATTCCCTAAATCACCATTTGGCCACCAAACTGCTACTGTCACTGTGAGCAACATCCAGTGCAATCAACTTCTAAATTGGAATTTTCCCAGAAATGAGGATCAGAAAATTCTCTCAGTGCATTACCATTTACTTTTGTGAGCAGCTACAGTTCTGTTCGAATACACTTCTATCAATATCTGAAAATATCAACTGCAAGAAATGCCCTAAAAGGACCATAAATGGGGTCAGAGAGGCATGACATTTTATCATGACAGAAATATATGTTTTTCGATTTCCTTTCCAAATAATTGAATTTTGCAGCAATCCCATAGGAGATACATCAGTGTCCTTGTTATCCGAGGCAGCTAATCCCATATCCTAATTTCAGTTTGAGGTATTCTACACAATTTCTGATTTCATATTGGATAATTCACAATCTAATACAAGAGATTTCAATTGAACGGCTTCACTTTTTGTATTGTTAAGCATATGTCATAGAAATGATTTATTATAACGTAGCTACATTTTCAAAAATAAATAGCAATTTTATATAATATTTAAAAAGCCAAGTATCCTCTTTGTATTTTGTTGGACCATTTTTAAATATAAGCATTCTTCAAAGGAGAAATGAGCACAGGACATAGTAGTAAGTAAAGCCAATTAATAAAAGGGATTGATAGATAAATAGAGACAGGTGATCTGTTAGCAGAGATATTGGGTTAGTGGAAAATAAGATCCGCTAAAAGCCTGCATTTTGGAACAAAAACATCTGATGAAAATCAGCATCGGGCTCGAGAATAATAACTTGATTTATTTTGAGATTGAATTTAAGCATTTTCTATTCTACTGATGATAAGAATGAAACTTTCAGAGTGTTTCACATTGGACTAGGAAATGCTTTAAACTACTAAAGCACCTGATTGCATGTTTTATACCAGTTCAGCATCTATCTTCCATACTTGTATCAATGAGTATGCTTTTTATAGCTCAGGTGGCTGGATGGTTGGTTTGTGACACAGTAACAGCATTGGATTAATTCCCACACCGGCTGAGATTACTCTGAAGGACTTTACTTCTCAATCTCTTCCCTTGCCTGGGGCCAGGTGACCCTCAGGTTAAACAACCAGGATAAAGGGTCTAGGCCCGAAACGTCAGCTTTTGTGCTCCTGAGATGCTGCTGGGCCTGCTGTGTTCATCCAGCCTCACATTTTATTATCTTGGATTCTCCAGCATCTGCAGTTCCCATTATCACCATTTGTCTCTCTTTATGGTCTGGTAACACTGTAGTGACTTTACTTGACATGCAGAAGAGAAGTATAATTATTCTTTTGAAAAGAAAACAATTATTTTGAAATTGACATGGGAAACGTTTACGTATTTAATTGGAAACATTTCTTTCAATTGGAAATAGTTTAATATTTAACACAGCAAAAAAGACCCTGAGCTTCCAGTTGCCTGCCGCTTTAATGCACCACCCTGTTCCCTTGCTGCGGTGTTCTAGCGAACCTCAATGCAAGTTGGAAGAACAACACCTCGCTTTCCATTTGGGGACTCGACAGCCCTCTGGACTTAATATCAAGTGCAATAATTTTAGAGCCTGACCTCTCCCATGCCCTGGCTTCCCCAGCCCACACACCAGGCCTTGTTATTACCTAGTTTGCCATTAAACACTATCTATTGTTAGTCACTAACAATTTCCATTAACAGCTATCACCCTCCTAGCCAGATTGTTATCCACTCCTTTGTCTGTCTAACTGCTCTTCTCTCTCTTTGGGTTCTATCTCCACCTATCATTTACTCCTTAATCCCTCAACCCACCCAAACCTCTGCATATAAATCAACACCTGCCTAGCTACCATCAGTTCTGAGGTAGGGTCACGATAACCTGAAATGTTAACTCTGATTTCCCTTTACAGATGCGGCCAGACCTGCTGAGCTTTTCCAGAAATCTCTATTTTTCTTTAATACTTAATACATTTTGTTACAGTTATGTAACACCACATAATATCAGATATGCAGTTGCTGTCTACAGAAAATCAGATGTTTTTAAAAAGCATTTAATATGTGTTCTTTCTACTACCTGTGGCATTAACTGCAGCAGAGAAGTTTTGAATGCATCATCTTGAATAATAATAATAATATTAATAACAATAAAAAATAAGGCTGTGACTTTCTTACCGTCACAGATCAAGAATTGCCAGGAACAATCCAAATATATGTCTAGGAAACGTGTGTGTACGTACATACATATTACCTGATGATGTATCAGACCCAGTATCCAATCCCAGCTCCCAGTACGGCCACTCATGAGGTAATGGTGAAACATTCCTAAATAATTTGCAGTGTTCTGAGTTTGTGCAGCAGTTGTTGCGTACTCTTTTACTTCTGTTTCTGTTTCAAAGGTGTGCACTTGAGAAGGCAGGTAGCTTTTTCAACTTCTGAGACTGTACGTTAAGCTGAAGTCGGGCACGGTAATTTTACAAGGCAAGCCCAATTCCTAGTAAGAACAACTGAAAGTGCAGAAGAAACTCAGCAGATCTGGCAGTACCTGTGGAGGGAGAAACAGAGTTTATGGGCCTGTGGGTGTTGCTACTTGAGCTCATTTTCCACAGAGGTTTACAGCCTCCAGGTCTCAACACTGAACTCCGTAATTTCGGAAGTTGACTGCATTATGTCTGCTCGGCACGTTTCCTTGATTCTCTCCATCCACCCCCACAGTCTTGTCTTGTTTATTTTGCTCTTAGTAGAGAAGGTCCATTCTTTCCCTTTCACATCTTAATTTGCACTCATTTTTCACCTCTTCATTTTTTTCACTACCATGAACAACCCCTTAGTCTTTTGTCTCTACACCATCTGCCCTTTTGCTCATCTGTCAAAAGTATAAAAACAATTTTCCAGCACACTTCTGTTCTGGAGAAGGGACATATCAGGACAAAAAAAAAGACTAAAGATGTTGGAAACCTGAAATATGAACAGAAAGCACTGGAGAGACGACAGCAGGGCTGTAGAGAGAGAAGCAGATTTAACATTTTGAGTCCAGTGATTCTTCAACAGAACTATATAAAGGTACACATTATTACTGCATTGCGTTTGATGTGCAAGCCCTGTATTATCTTCATGCATGCTAAGGATTCCTTCACCATGTAATGGAAAACATGCTCGAAAATAGTTGCAGACATTCACCCAACTATTTGGCCAGTTTAGGATCATATCAAACAGCACCTTCAGCTTCTCACAACAAGCAAGGTATTGACTATACCCAACCAGCCCATTGTTCCAGGATGTCATTAACTTATGTAATTACATAATTAGACAAAATTTTTGTGGGTATTCCTGAGTGTGCACTTTGAATTGTCAGTCAGGATACGACATACATCAGTACACAGGAAATCAGTCAGAAGTAACCTTTGCACACATTGCACTTGTTTCATCGGAATAAAACAGATGACAGCCATTCACTGATTCATTTCTCATGATAATACCCTGACCAATCGGAGTCGACCTTTCTGGTTTAAAATCTAAATAAACATTGGCTGTTAACTGTCAATTATCATTGACAGTTGCTTTCTTGATGACAGTGCCTCTACCAATCAAGATCAACATGACAAACAAGCAGCACTCTCCTCTCATGCAAAGTAATTGTTGATTTTCCTTTTCATTGGTATTTCTTGAGAGTTATCATGACAAGTGCTAGATGAAAAAAATTGACACAATGTGTTTTTTAGCAATAAAAGTTACCTTGCAATAAATCTATTTGAGTATGAAATGCTTTCAAATGAAAATACCTTATAATTTATTAATTAGCTTATATGAAAACTTTTAATCAAAAATAACACAAAAGCAATTACATAGATCAGCACTTATGAAATGCAACATGCACAGAATTTCAAACATTTCCTTTTGTGATGTTTGGACTGCAAATGATAAGGTACAATGTGTATCTCTTTCTGTGCATATAATACATATGCAGACAGTTATTCAGGCAGCATTGATGTTCACAATTCATTCTTGCTGTTTTTCAGGCATGGAAATGACCTTTCTCCTGAGCAGCTTGTTACCATTAGACTCAAAAAGAGCTGCAATATTGCTTCAGTATTACCGAAAGCCAACTGAATCTTATCTTGGATGATGATTTGATACAGGTCCTGTTGCCATAAATGTCCTTTATCTGAATAATTTTCCTTGATGGAAGATTGGAGCATGGTTTACTTTTCCAATGAGGTTAACATCCACATTGTCAGGATAATCTTTCATTGGAAGCTTGACACATTCACACAGCTGCTTTTCCAAGGCATCTATATCAATCAAAAGATAAAAAATAACTTGCAACATTTTCATATTAGATTGCTTCTTTCTTCAGGTTTGTTTCAAGTGTATCTGTCATAGGAATGAAGAATATCACTCAAAATCTCTCTTGGAGAGAGCATTTCATCAACAGTAGGTATGTTGCCATCATTGATGGTTTTTCTTTTCATGCATTTTTTTATTCACACACTTGTAGTTGACAATGGGCATCTTTTCTTTCGCTTCATCTCCAACTTCATCAAAATGTTCTCAGGTTTATTTCAAGAACTGGATGAGTGATGTAAAGCTGAGCACATCTACAAAGTGCCAACTATGTAGCCTGTAGGACCTTATTAGATTGTGTTCAAAAGAAAACCATCATGACATGTATCTTGCAATAACAATTAGTTGATCGACATGTGGAAGATCTCATGTAGAGTCAACAGACAAACTGAATCATTTTGCTTTCTTAAGCCATCCAGAATAGTTCCTCTTCTAATTTCAGATGTAAGCTGTATGAGATAATCTCATATTGTTTAAGACAAGTATGAAGACTTCTAGATCCACTGCTTCCATAATGTTTTATATGGTTGGCGAGAACTAAATCAAACTATACAATGAATTCCATCAAGTCAAAGGAAGGGCCCTTCACATGGTCCATGAAAATTTTCATTTTGTCCTCTAAAAGCACATCCACATTCTGCTAACATGCACACAACTGCAATAACACATTCAAGTACAGGCCTCCAGTACTCTTGCTCCTTTTTTCATCTGTTTCTCCAGCCATGAATCCAAGGTCGACTCATGTTCCTTTGTCAAATCTGTGCGCAAATCCTTTTTCTAATTCCCAGAGTACACGCAGTTTCAAATTCTAAAACTGCATCACTGGTCATTAAATCAGCCACTAGGCAGCACTGGTGATGATTTGAGAAGAGCTTGTTGATGAGTTTGCATTGTGTTCATCAGTGAGAGACACAGGAGCCTGGGAGTCTGGCTACTGCATTTCCTGAATGGAAGCCAGGAGTAAATCAAAGCTTTCTGATTGTGCTTAATATCGAGGAAAAGTTTCTTCATTGAACAATTATGTTGCCATGTAATGATTATGCAGCTATAGAAATACATTTCCGTCATATCGGCGCTTTTTCAGCCAATACACAATGGCCCTTAACAGATGGCAGGGGCACCAGGGGTGCTTGCCTATTCCGGGATACCCTGGCAGAAGTTCTACTGTATGTGGCAATTGATAGAATCCAGCTAGCATCAAACAAGAGGGATGCTAGAGGGGTGCCATATGTACTATATGAGTTGAACTTGTGTTGATAATACTCGAAAATTGGCTCAGCCTCACTGAGAGAGACCCTCCAAGAAATTTGCTGTGACTGATCCTTAGCCAGTATTTGATCATTCAGGCAAATCATCTGATGTTACTGTGTTTAACATCCAGCCACGCACAGCAGAACGGCTATGAGTTTTGCCCATCACCAGAATTCAATAGGATTTCCAAGTCAATGCAAAAACCAGTAAGAAATAATCTAAATTTGTGGCTGTTGAGTTTTTCTAATCCTTCGAAAACAGAATCCATAAAAGTGACAATGAAGCTTTGGATCATTCTAAAACCCAGTTGGTTCATGAGGGCCTATTTTGGAAAGAAATCAGCCCTCCTCATCTGTCCAGTCTGGTATTATTTTGACTACTGTCCAGTAGCAAACGTGGTTGATTCCTTGAGATAACAAGGTGTAGAGCTGGATGAACACAGCATTCCAAGCAGCATCAGAGGAGCAGGAAGGCTGGCATTTCAGGCTTAAACCCTTCTTCAGGTTGATTCCTTTTCTATGATGTGGCCTCGGAAATTAGTCAGTTATATTAACAAAGTTGGAGAGCAAATGCAAGGAATTCTTGGAGCATTAGACAGTGAGGAGCCTTGGATGTGAGGAATGATGAAGTGAAAGAGCAAGTGTTGAGTCTCATGCATTTATGTAATGAGAAGGGGAGATGGTGTTGGTGGTGGTCGGGAATTGGAGCAGGCTGTCAGAGATGAAACTGTCCCTTCAGATTGCTGAAATGAAAGCGCATGAGAAGGTGTGCTCGTTGCTGGTATTCTGCTGTAAGGGGCAATAACTTTTGAATATAGAGACTTTTGGGGTTTAAGGTGAGGATGGGAGTTTACTTTATCATTATTCTGGAAGCGATTTTATGGAAAATCGTTTATGGTTAGATTCAAGGTGAAATCCACAGTACACAAGACTTAAGTTCAACTTTTGGCCGTTGAGAGTTCATCTGTTGGTCAGGCCCTGGAACCTATCCTCAAAGTGAGAAAAAGGACAGTCAGGGTGAATTGTGTTAAGTGTACATCAATTAAAAGTTTGATTGTATTCTGATGATGGGCGTTGACTAACTATTCCCTTGTGCTCCTGCATTCAGGAACAGACTGAAATTGTATTGTTTACTTTGGAACTGTATGTTTGTAGTGTCTGTCTCTGCAAGTAAAAGTTAATAGTATGCAAAGACTAGGCTCCAGTTATATTCTCCACAGGCTGGCACTCTTGAATAGATGGCACCAAATGGATGGCAGCCACCATACTCCTTGCCATTAGTTGATTGAACTGGCAGGTAAAATTCAATTAAGTGACCTGTTCCATCATTGTTGAAAATGCTTTTAAAGGCCTGAAAGATGTGTTGTGTGCAGACTCATACTACAATGTGCCAGTTGTTCTCAAACTTTCAGTCTGCTCTGATAACACTGCACGGAGGCAAAGAAATCGCATTGGCAAGACCACCCAGATATATGGGATGCTCTGCCCCAGAAGGCAGTGGAGGCCAACTCTCTGGATACTTTCAAGAAAGAGATGTATAGAGATCTTATAGATAAAGGAATCAACGGTTATGGTGATAAGGCAGGAACAGGATACTGATTGTGGATGATCAGCCATGATCATAATGAACGGTGGTGCTGGCTCGAAGGACCGAATGGCCTACTCCAGACCTATTGTCTATTGTCAGTCATTTGTTCAAGTTTTAAGTGACTATAAAATGACTGGTTCTGCATTAAAAAGAATTCTCTAAATGTTATCACGGGGTAACAACGATACTACAGATATGCAGAATGGCAATTATTATATACCCTGAGCATTTCCTTCGAGTGATTGAAAGAAATTTATGATGTGAACAGGCATTCTTATGTAGTGGAGTATCATCTTCTAAAGATGCAACACTTTTGTGTTTCCTGGCATGGAAATGTTGTGTATTTTCCCATGAACTGATACAGTTTCAATCCTCTGAAGTGCTGAAATAGCACCATCAACAGTGCTCTGGATTTCAATTAATACATCTGGAATATAAAGGGAGCCCAAGTAACAGTGTCCACACCAACTACCCTCAATTGTTGTAGAAAGTCAATCTTGTTAACTCAGGAGAGGTGAAGGCTAGTGGTAATATTGCTGGACTATTAATCCAGAGATCCAGGTTATATTCTGGGTATTCAGGCTTGATTTCAGGCATGGGCAGATGTTGGAATTGAATTCAATAAAAATCTGGAAGTAAGAGTCAAATGATGACCATAAAACTATTGCCAACTGTTGGGAAAAACCCATCTAGTTTACAAATAGCCTTGGAGGAGGAAACTGCTGTCATTACCTGCCCTGGCCTGTATGTGACTCCAGATCCATAGCAATGTGGTTGCCTCTGAAGTGCCCTCTGAAATTGTCCAGCCAGCCACCCAGTTCAAGGGCAAATAGGGATGGGCAACAAAAAGGAATTCCTCAGGGTAGGGTCCTAGGCCCAACCATCTTCAGCTGCTTCATCAATGATCTTCCCTCCATCCTAAGATCAAAAATGGAGATGTTTGCCAATGGTTATTTCATTTTAAGCACTTTTTGTGACTCCTCATACACTAAAACAGATCATTTTATAGTTTACAAAACCTGGACAATATCCAGGCTTTGCTGAAAAGTGGCAAGTTACATTCACACCAGACATATATCAGTCAATGAACATCTCAGACAAGAGTGAATCTAATAATCACTTCTTCATGCTCAATTACATTACCATTGCTGAATTCTCCACTATCCTGGTTGAGGGGTGGGCCACCATTTATTCAGCAGAAATTGAACTGGACTAGTCATATAGATAGATACTGTGGCTACAGGCGTAGGTGAAAGGTGAGGAATTTTGCTTTGATCAACTCATCTTCTGTCCCTTCAACGTGTCCACCATTTAAAATGCACGGTTTGGGATAAACAATGGAATACTATCAACTTACCTGGACAGGTGCAACTTGAACAATACTCAAGAAACTTGAAACTGTCCAGGACAAAGCAGTCTGCTTGATTAGCACCAAATCATCACTTTTTACATGTGGTCTCTTCACAACTGACAAACAATTGCAGCAGTGTATTCTTTCTACAAGATTCACTGCAGTAACGCAAGGCTCCTCAAATAGTACCTTTCAAACCCGTGACCTCCACCACAGGAAGAATAAGGGTGGCAGATGCATGGCAACATCACCCCTGCAAGCTCGACCCCAAGCCACAGACCATTCCGACTTGGAACTATATCACCGGACCTTCACTCTTGCCAAGTCAAAATACTGGAACACCCTTCCTAACAGCACTTTGGGTGCAAGGATTGCAGCAGGAAGACAATTTACAGCTACGTTCTCTAATGGAATAAGAGATTGGCAATAAATGCTGGCCTAGACAGTGACATGACAAGTCAATTTACGTCATGTACTTTATTCAAAGTACTCTTACGTTACCTTTCAACTTTCTACAAGAGGCATTTCACTGATATCACTGTTGCTTCTTATGGATTTGTAAAGAATGAGGTGCCTTTTTCCATCTCTAGATGGCTACAGGAGTGACTTTCCTCTTCCTTTGTATTCACATAAATGTTATTACCTGTTTATTGGAGAGGCTTTGGCCGAGTTGGATTATCTCTGGACTATTAATCCAGAGATCCGGATAACATTCTGCGGACTTGGGTTTGAATCCTACCTTAGCAGATGGTGGTGAAATTTGAATTCAAAAGAAATCTGGAAATAAGAATCATAGCATGGAAACAGATCCTTCGGTCCAACCAATCCACACTGAGATAACAAGGTGTAGAACTGGTTGAACACAGCAGGCCAAGCAGCATCAGAGCAGCAGGAAGGCTGGCGTTTCGGGCCGAGACCCTTCTTTCAGAAATTTCTGAAGAAAGTTCTAGGCCCAAAACGTCAGCCTTCCTGCTCCTCGGATGCTGCTTCGCCTGCTGTGTTCATCCAGCTCTGCACCTTGTTATCACAGATTCTCCAGCATCTGGAGTTCCTACTATCTCTGGAACAATCCACACTGATCATGTTTCCAAACATTTCCTGTCTGTGCTTCACCCATATCCCTCCAAACTTTTCGTACTCATGAACTGATCCAAATGTCTTTTAAACATTGTAACTGTTCCTGCATTCACCACTTCCTCTGGAAGTTCATTCCACACATGAACTGCTCAGTGTGAAAATGTTACCTCTCACATCCTTTTTAAATTTTTCTCCTCTCACCTTAAAAATAGGTCCCTTAGTTTTGAACTTCCCCATCCTAGGGAAAAAACCCTTGATATTCAACTTACCTATGACACTCATGATTTAATAAATGACAATGAGGTCACCCCTCAAACTCCTATGCTCCAGTGAAAGAAGTCCCAACCTTTCAGGTCTATTTGCAATTCTCAACCCCTCCATTTCAGGCAACATCCTGGTAAATCTTTCCTGAATGCTCTCCAGATTAATAATAATCTTCCAATAACAGGGCGGTCAAAACTGCAAATCATACTCCAGAAGAGGCTTCACCAACATCCTGTACAACCTCAACATGACATCCTAACTCCAATACTCCAAGATCTGAACAATGAAGGCAGGCATGCTAAGTGCCTTCTTAGCCACCCTGTTTACCTGTGATGCAAATTTCAAAGAATATGTACCCTGAACCCTAAGGTCTCTCTTTCCTACAACACTACCCAGTGCCCTAGTATTAATTGTATAAGTCCTGACCTTGCTTGTATTACCAAAATTTAATATTTCACACTTATACAAATTAAAATCTATCTGCTACTGTTCAGCCTTATCGCCCAATTGATCAAGATCTCTTTGTAATCTTTGGTAACCTTCTTCACTGTCCACCATGCCACCAATTTGGTGTCACCTGCAAACTTACTAATCATGCCTCCTTTATTCTCATCCAAATGATTTATATAAATGACAAACAAAGATGGGCCCAATTCCAATCTGTGTGGAATATCTATGGTCTCAGGCTTCCAGCCTGAAAATCAACCCTCCACAATCACCCTCTGTCTCCCACCACAAAGCCAATTTTGTATCCGATTAGCAAGCTCAACCCATAGCCCATGTGATCTGAGTTTACTAATTAGTCTATCATGTGGAACCTTGTCAAAGGCTTTACTAAAGTCCAAGTAAACAACATCTACCACTCTGACCTTACCAATCTTTTTGGTTATTTCATTAAAAACTCAATCAAATTAATGAGTTAATGCCAACCATGAATCCATTGTCAATTGCTGGAACAGCCCATCTGGTTCACTAATGTCTTTTAGGGAAGGAAACTGCCATTCTTACTTGGTCTGGCCTACATGTCACTCCAGATGCACAGTAATAAGAAATTCGTGATGGGCACTGAATGTTGGACTTGCCAGTGATGCTGTCATCCTGTGACTGATTAAGAAAGCTAGAATATGCAGAAAAGTTAAAGGCACACTAAGCCAATTCTCTACTTTATTAGGTTGGTTTAAGTGCTCATCTTTGGAATGATATAAACAAAGAAAGGACAACTGCGTTACAGGGACATCACCACTCCTCCCATCTTATTGTCCTCAGTGTCTAGTGGGTAAAGTTAGGAGCAGAGCAGTCATCATTCTGTTCAAGCTGGACCAAAGGCCTTTGGCAACCAAGCAGGAATGGTCTGGGGGCAGAATGAAAAGGCCAGGAGGCCCTGAAGTCAGCAAATGTTCCACGGCCTCAGGCCCTTCATGCTAATGATCGCTCTCAAGACCTTCTGAGGCAATGGATCTACTCTGTGTTGGAGGAATACTGAACTGATTAACATGAACTGAAAGACCGGCAGATAGTAGAAACATAAGGGTGCACAAAAAAAGGGATAGGGAAGGAAAGTCAGATCCAATATTTTTTATGGTTTTATGCAATGATTGTGTTATGTTATGATTTAATGTGAACTTCTCTGATAATTGGAATTTCTCTCTTTCAATTTTTCTTGCCATCACCATATCCAGTGAGGTGCCAAAAACATTCACTATTGCATCTTATTTTTCTACTACCTTTCCATTTCATCGTGTCAAGTGAAGTCTATTATAGCCATGTAACTCACTCACGATCATTGATTATTCTATACATACTATGCTTGCCATCACAGCTTTCAGCATTTCTTTCTTAACAGAATGTGACATTATTATTGACAGTATTTCATTGAGCTCGTATAGGTTAATACCTGCCAAGGCAGTGATAAATACATTCTCATAGTGCTGCAGCGTTAGGACTTTAGTGCTGATATCAAAATAGGTTGACTAAAAAACAATGACAACTTGCAATTCTATTGCACCCGTAATGTAGTTAAAGGTCCCAAAGCACTTTGTGAGACAAGAGAATCAGTTGTGATCACATAGAGTAGTGCAGCAGGCTTAGTGGGTGGAATAGTCTACCCCTGCTTTTATCTGGAAAAATTGCACCACTAAATGCTTGGAAAGTAGTTTAGTCCAAAGACAAATATCATGTCACATCCAAAGTACTCTTCCAATAGTGAAAATAAAACTATTGAAGTCATAAGTAGTAACACAAGTGAGCAGTAAAATTAAGGTAAAACAACAGAAAGCCAAATTTCACTTTAATCATACTGCCAAATCATTGTCAGAGTTGAGTATTGGAGAGCTAGTCAGAATGCAAGGATGATCCCTCTGCGTATTACTTCCATCTGAGGGCTGGTGCGGAGCTGATCTAAAATGAGAGTCGTTCTGCCACAAAAAAGTGTCATCATGCAAGCAATCTGAATGAGAAAATAGAATGCAGGAGTAAAGTGCTGTCCTGCAGCCATTGGTCCATCAGATAAAGGAGCAGAATTAGGCCATTTGGACCCATCAAGTTTGGTCCATCATTTGATCAAATAATCTGAGGAAGGGTCACCGGACCCGAAACATTAACTCCATTTTTTTCCCTTCACAGATGCTGCCAGACCTGTTGAGCTTTTTCCAGCAACTTTGTTTTTGATCGTTGTCAACCTCGTTCTCCTGCCATCTCACCCATCAACACTAGTCCCTACAGCCAAAGTTTATTCATTTGACTTTCCATGGCACAGGGTTCAACCCCTTAGTATTTGTCAGAGCTGTTCCTCCAAAACCATTCTTCCCACTTCTGAACTTGCGCCAATTTCTGTTTAACCTGTCACCCTGTGCTTACCGACATTAGCTCCCAATTTAGTGAAGCTTCGATTTTGAAATTTTTGTTCTCATTTGTAAATCGTTTCACGTACATGCTGTCTCCTTTCTCTATGATCTCCTCCAGCCTTACAACTCTCCCGGAGCTTTACATTCCTTCAACTGTAACCTCTTGAGAAATCCCTGAAACTTCGGCCCCACCACAGGCAGCCATGCATGGCCCAATGTTCTGCAATTCTTTCCTAAGCCTTTCTAACTTCTCTTGCCTTTAGGTAGTGTCTGCCAGCCAAAAAATGCACTGCAAGAGCCCAGTGGGTTCCTTTGCTAGTCCTGTCTAATCCCGTACTATACTACCTAGAAACATAAGGGCAGCAAATCACTGGGAACATTGTCAAGTGGAAGTTCCCTTGCAAGACACATACCATCCTGTCTTGGAATTATATCAAGATAACAAAGTTTGGAGCTGGATGAACACAGCAGGCCAAGCAGCATCTCAGGAGCACAAAAGCTGACGTTTCTGGCCTAGACCTGTCATCAGAGAAGGGGATGGGGAGAGGGTTCTGGGATAAATAGGGAGAGAGGGGGAGGCGGACCAATGATGGGGAGAAAAGAAGATAGGTGGAGAGGATTACAAGAAAGTTGCAGTGGGAGAGATATTCCCTGAGGTTGGTCCGGAGGGAGGAGGGTAACTTCTTCAGGTTAGGCATCCCTGGAAGATGCTTCGCAGTGAGGTTAAAATTGTGATCAGAGATAATGGAATTATATCAACTTTTCTTCACTCATACAGGATAAAAAAAGTCTGAAGCTCCCTCCTAACTGAATGGTGGGTGATCAAAAAGGCAGTTCAAAGTCACTTCACAAGGTCATTTAGGGATTGGTGATAGATATTGACACTGCCAGCGATACTCACAACCCATGAACAGATTTTTGAAAAAAAACTCTTTAAAACCTATTTCTTTGCTTAAATTTTGTCCCCCCTATTTGGTGCAATGTTGATTTTTGTCTTAATATATTCCTGTGAAAATCCTTGGGGTATTTCATTATGTTAAACTGGCTATAAATTGCCAGATTTTGTTAAATAAACTCAAGTTGTCATGGCAGCGTAACCTTTGATTTACATCTAGCTTGGTTAACCACACTTGACCATGTCCTTAATGCGGTAATGAATGCACAAAATGGGAACAAGAGTTAATTCCTGCCACTGATAGCTATCATCTTAAATTTAAAAAATTGGCAAGTTTATTGCAACTAACTTCTGCAGATATATATCATGAATGCAACGTGAGAACTGTGAAATAGAAGGGAAATGTACTCCAGCTGAACAGTTGGTTTAACTTGAATTTATGCACATATGTAATTGAGGTTCAGGAATACACACTGCAGAAAAGTCGGGTCATTATAATGAGCAACTGAAGGACCACAAACATTTAACTGAGATGTTGCATAACTTGAGGTAATTGTCATTTGGAGACAATTTACAATTTCAGAATTTTCTGTGAATCACTGCTGGACAATTGATGACACAACACTAGATATATACCTATGAAAATCATTTCTGACTCTTTAAGAGAAATGAAAGAAAGATTAAAGAATCCTTATATTTTCAAAATTTATTGTATGGAAATAAAACATGCTTTTCAGTACTAATGGCAAATTGCGAATGTTGCTCCGGATAGAACAGAATTGCCTTTATTGTCACATATACTCAGTGATTAGAGTGTAAAGTTTACATTTCACCAATTACAGCACCAATTTAGATACAAGAAGTGCCTAGACACAGCTTCTTAACTTACAAGATCTTAAACAATAGAGGAGCAAAATATCCAGCATTGCAGAAATAAAAGTTTACTACAACAGGTGATTGTGGCTCCAGTTTCCAGTCAGCCTCAGGCCCAGCTCCAGGCTGTGCCTGCAACATGCATACTGGGAGACCCCTTCGGGAGGAGGCTGCTATGCCAGGCTGAGAGGTCACCATACCACGCCAGGAGACTGCTGCAGGAGGCTGGGGGGTCACCACACTATGCCATGCCATGCCATGCCACTCTACACCACGCCATACTGCACCATGTCATGCCATGCCATGCCAGTAAGCCCCTAGGGGAGGAGGCCCCTGCGCCAGGCTGGTAGGCCATTCAGGGGAGCTGGGATGTCATCATGCCACGCTGGGAGGTTGCTGAGCCAGGCTGGGAGTTGTCGCTCCAAGCTGCGAACTATTGCCAGATGGCCAGGTATCGTCACCGGATGCCAGGGATTATCATTCATTGGAGGCAGGGAATCATTGCCGGAGGCCACGAAAACAGCCAGAGGCCATGAATCATCAGAAAGAGTGAAAGAAGAAATTTTAAAAAGCACTAAGAGGAATAAAAAGAGAAGAAAAAGAAGAAAAGAAGAAGAAGAACGGACAGAGTAGATGACCTCTGGCTGAAGCGTCCTATCCACTGTCATTTTTCTCTTGTTTGTGAGTGATAGATACATAAAATGCTATAACATATGAGGAGGTCATTTAGCCTTCTGAAAAAGCAAACCACATAGTCCCACATCCCTGTTCTTTCCCTATACTATTTTAATTTTTTCCTATCCACTTTTCTGTGAAGCCTTTTGCAATTTGCTTGTTGTTGTGGATTGTAACATGACTTCACAGAGCATTCCGCAGGTAGGAATATGACAATGCTAAGAATAGCTGCGCAAAATGGAGAAATATTCTGGGGGCCCCACACTGATCCTAGCCACGGGAATATGTTGAGGAAATTGGTGGGCTCAGAACCTCCACATGGGTCCGATGTTGGGGTCCCAGTAGGATGTTATCCCAATAACATCCACCAGCACCTCCTGGAAAATCCAGCCTACTCATACAAAAAGTAAAGAAACTGTGCTGACTAATTATAAACCATAATTAGATATCTACTGGAGTATTCAATCTAATTGTGAGCATTACATTTTTAAAATTCTACCACATGGGTCCAGAAGAGATTCAATGGCACCATGGGTTAAGCCTCACTGCAAAGAATGTTAAGGTAAAATATAATAGAGATATTCAAAATCATAAACAATTTTGATAGAATCGATAAAGAGCAAGTGTTTCTTGGCTGGCATTTAAGTAATCAGAGAACACAGATTTACAGCAATTGACAAAAAAAGATTGCATGCGCCATCTGAAAAGTAACTTTCAGCAGGGAATTGATATAAACTTTGAAAGGAAGCCACGACTGGGTTAAGGGGAAAAACCAGGGGAGTGCAAATAATTGGACAGCAATCTCAAAAAGCCAGCACAGACACAATGGGCCAAATGGCCTGTTCGATTCTGTATGATTCCATGCTTTTTCTCCTGGTGACTTGATCAATATTTTATCCCTCATCCTACTCACTAAAACACATTACCTCATTTCTATTTGTGGGATTGCTTTGAACCCAATTCAGCTACCTTGTTTCTTACATTACAACAGTGACTACACTCCAAAAATAGTTAATTAGTTGCAAAGCACTTTCAGACATGCGGCTACCATAACGGGCTCAACACAAATGCAAGTTTCTTCTTTTTAGCCAACAGGAAAGGAATAATTTCTTTGATGGTAGAATCGGGCTTGATTCTAACTTGTTGCACAAGGAGTCTTCCTAACTACTTTTAATAGCCATTTAGTAAACAGACAGTAAAGGGTGTGCTTTAACTGTGGCCCATAGTTGCTTTTTAATCTTCATCTCCCTCATCGCACAGTGCAGCACAATGCTGCCAATGCCCCAGTCCAGTACTTTCATTGTCCATTTATTTCTTTGAAAGGAAGAAGATTCTGTTGACACAAAAACAGAAGTTGCTGGCAAAGCTCAGCAGGTCTGGAAGCATCTGTGAAGAGGTATCAGAGTTAATGTTTCGGGCCCAGTGACCCTTCCTCAGAGCTGAAGGTTCCACTTCGATAGCTGACCATGAATGTGATGATATTTTAGTCACTGCAAAGACAAATTTGTGTTAACACTTCAAAAAATGCAAAGGTTCTTTTTGTGATGTTTGAATTTTTAAAGCCATCCTGAATTAGATCTTCATCCAAACTCTATCCATTGATTTTAAAAATTGATAGGTCCTTACACTTCCATGATTTCTTTAGTAAAAATTTGCAGTAAATCCAGATTTTCCATCAGATTAAAGAAATTGCAAAATATGCATTGAGCTTGGAACAAAATAGCAGAATATTTTCACGTCAGCACAGTTACTGCAGCTCACATATAAAAAAGTCAGATAACTTTACAGATGGACTTAAATCTGAGGCTCGGAGTGAAAGGTAACTCAATTATTACTCAATTGCCCATCGTATTGTTTTGTACATGGTGTGGAGCCCTGTGGGAGCATGAATCAGATGGTACAGACTCTGACAGAGAAGAAACCTCATCTCATCTAGCAGTATTGTGTTTGAACTATGGCCTCAGGAGGGCAAGGACAATGTGGCAATGCGTCATGTCATGTTCCCTTGAGTGAGGCTAGCACTGAATAGCCCATTTGATCCACTGTCTAACCTGAAAGGTCCAAGGGCACTGCAAACCTGTCATGACATTTCAACACCATTATACAGACTGAGAGGTGTAGGGGTCATTTTAACCTGTATGTCAGGGATAATCTTGGTGTTTTAATTTTTTGAAGGCAAAGAGTCAGTTCTTCATCGCTTTTCTCCCCATTGCTCAGTCCTTCCACAGCAGGGTTGAAGTGATGGCCTGCATTGTGAGCTTCTCAATGACAGGAGGCATCAACAGTCACATGTACATGTGGTACAAGTTGCCAGGGATGGGAATATGGAATCAATAACAACAACAGCAATTTTCATTTGTATAACCACACTTCAGCACAGAAAAGCAAGCCTTTCAAGGTTCATTAAGGTACAATTAGATGTTCCTTTAGAGTTGGGACAAAGTAGACAAATGGTAAATAAACAAAAAAGGAACAGGCCTATTGAGTCTTACTGACTTTATCTGTAATGAAAGAAAACATCCAAATTATTAACTTTGGAGCAATGTAAGAGTTTTGAGCCAGGTAAGGCCTGTACAATGAATTCACTGCAAGTATGGAAAGAATAGATACCTAACTAAAAGTATTCACAGTGATTTCTCCCAAGGACCTCCAAAAGATTACAATACAGTCAATGCTGCTTTAATTAAATTTAATGTTGTGTGAAATGCACTCCAAGAAACCTTGATGAATGACTAGGGGCATTCATGCCTCCTGGCAAAGGGCAGTGAGCTCTTGCATGGGTGTCAAGCTGCAATGAATTGGTTAGTACAGGCATGTTTATAGACTGTGTAAGGAACCTTGTATTTGTGTGGTAATGTCAGTGATAATGTTATGATTTGCCAAGATAGGCTTTGATGATATGGTTAATGAGATGTCCTGGTGTGCATCCCCACAGGGTACATTTAGACCTCCCACTTCAAACATCCAATCTCGCCCCTCTGAATTACATTTATGTTGCTCAGCTGTGCTTTTCTTGCCAGCTTGAATTTTTGAAATGCAAACATTGCCTGGAAATGACAACGTCAAATTCACGAGGGTCTTAGCTGTAACACATGTGAATAACAAGCAAGAAATTATTGTTGTAGACATTAACATATGAAGATTTAACTTTCCCACATGTCATTCCTTTAGTATTTTAATGAAGGCATTAGTATGTGGAAAGTACAAGTGTATATGCCACTGTTAAAATAATTGGTGGAGAAATGCCACAGAAATGTGTTGGAAACATAAGCCAATATTGCAAAAGCAATTTTTCACCTATAATTCTCATACCCCTGCTCTAATCTATTCTGCATGCTTTATCTGTATTTTAAAACTTTATCTGGATGAATTATGCGTGTTATTTTCTTCAGATTAGCTACTAAGTCTCTTGATCAGATCTACTGTGGTTTAGCACAAAAAATTGTTTATGATGATTCTAGCTGTAATACTAATGAAAGAACACCAGCATTGAGGGAGAATGATTCAATTAATATGATACATAATGTCATTCATTCAGTCACAAGAGTATAACTGAAAATATTGGTAAACAAAGATAGTTGTCTCCTAATCATTCTGAGAAAATTTCTGGGCAAAAAGTGACTGAGTTTCATATTTCCTAAAGTCTAATTACTGGTCCAACACCTCTTGGCTAGCAAGTAGGTGGCACTATTTTGCACAAAGTAAAGCTTCTCTCCATATTTTTGCACACAACACGATTGACATCCTTACCCAGTGTGACTCCACTCCCAGCTCAATGCAGTCAGCTCTTTTCTGCTATCTGAATTGTCCCTGCAAGTCAAATGTGTTAAACTGCTAGTAAAAATACTAGAAGTTAACAATGCTTCAAAAAACCATCACCGTCTCATGTGAACCAGGGACGGACAAAACTAAAAGCAGCTTTGATAATATTGGCAGCTTCTAAAGAATACATTTCAAAAAATTGAGTGTATTGTGTGAAAGTATTAATGTTTTGTTGTATTATTTTTGGTATATCTTCCTCTCAAACCAGATGAGTAACAAAATATTGAGTAGCAGAGTCACAGAATACATCCTTTTAACTCTGCGCTTAAGTTTCTGCATGAGGAGGGAAGTTACACATACAGCATTGATAATTGATGCAAATATGTTAGATTAATAAACATGCCAACCCTTTTGCTCCTGACGCTCAGTGGCCTTCAAATTAAACCACCATCAGACTTTCTAATAAGAAAGCAAGTCTATGGTCTGGTAGGGCTACGATGGCTCTACATTGGGGATCAGTAATCTCAGTTGTTTGCACAGCTGGTTTGTGATACCAGTAGTAAGAGTTCATTCCCATGACTGGTTGAGGATACCATGAAGACTTTCGTTCTCAACCTCTCCCCTTGCCTGAAGTGTGGTGGCCCTCATGTTAAACCACCAATAGTAATCCGTCTCGTTCGAGAGAGAGAATGGAACTATGGTGCCTTTTCCTTATATGAGGGATCAACCTAAGCACCAACAGTTCTCATTAATCCATGTCAACTGTTAGCTCACTGTCTGTGATAATAAAATGTGAGGCTGGATGAACACAGCAGGCCAAGCAGCATCTCAGGAGCACAAAAGCTGACGTTTCGGGCCTAGACCCTTCATCAGAGAGAGGGATGGGGGGAGGGAACTGGAATAAATAGGGAGAGAGGGGGAGGCGGACCGAAGATGGAGAGTAAAGAAGATAGGTGGAGAGGGTGTAGGTGGGGAGGTAGGGAGGGGATAGGTCAGTCCAGGGAAGACGGACAGGTCAAGGAGGTGGGATGAGGTTAGTAGGTAGCTTGGGGTGCGGCTTGGGGTGGGAGGAAGGGATGGGTGAGAGGAAGAACCGGTTAGGGAGGCAGAGACAGGTTGGACTGGTTTTGGGATGCAGTGGGTGGGGGGGAAGAGCTGTGCTGGTTGTGTGGTGCAGTGGGGGGAGGGGATGAACTGGGCTGGTTTAGGGATGCAGTGGGGGAAGGGGAGATTTTGAAACTGGTGAAGTCCACATTGATACCATATGGCTGCAGGGTTCCCAGGCGGAATATGAGTTGCTGTTCCTGCAACCTTCGGGTGGCATCATTGTGGCAGTGCAGGAGGCCCATGATGGACATGTCATCAAGAGAATGGGAGGGGGAGTGGAAATGGTTTGCGACTGGGAGGTGCAGTTGTTTTTTGCGAACTGAGCGGAGGTGTTCTGCAAAGCGGTCCCCAAGCCTCCGCTTGGTTTCCCCAATGTAGAGGAAGCCGCACCGGGTACAGTGGATGCAGTATACCACATTGGCAGATGTGCAGGTGAACCTCTGCTTAATGTGGAATGTCATCTTGGGGCCTGGGATGGGGGTGAGGGAGGAGGTGTGGGGACAAGTGTGGCATTTCCTGCGGTTGCAGGGGAAGGTGCCGGGTGTAGTGGGGTTGGAGGGCAGTGTGGAGCGAACAAGGGAGTCACGGAGAGAGTGGTCTCTCCGGAAAGCAGACAGGGGAGGGGATGGAAAAATGTCTTGGGTGGTGGGGTCGGATTGTAAATGGCGGAAGTGTCGGAGGATAATGCGTTGTATCCGGAGGTTGGTAGGGTGGTGTGTGAGAACGAGGGGGATCCTCTTGGGGCGGTTGTGGCGGGGGCGGGGTGTGAGGGATGTGTCGCGGGAGATGCGGGAGACGCGGTCAAGGGCGTTCTCAATCACCGTGGGGGGAAAGTTGCGGTCCTTAAAGAACTTGGACATCTGGGATGTGCGGGAGTGGAATGTCTTATCGTGGGAGCAGATGCGGCGGAGGCGGAGGAATTGGGAATAGGGGATGGAATTTTTGCAGGAGGGTGGGTGGGAGGAGGTGTATTCTAGGTAGCTGTGGGAGTCGGTGGGCTTGAAATGGACATCAGTTACAAGCTGGTTGCCTGAGATGGAGACTGAGAGGTCCAGGAAGGTGAGGGATGTGCTGGAGATGGCCCAGGTGAACTGAAGGTTGGGGTGGAAGGTGTTGGTGAAGTGGATGAACTGTTCGAGCTCCTCTGGGGAGCAAGAGGCGGCGCCGATATTCCATCCCCTATTCCCAATTCCTCCGCCTCCGCCGCATCTGCTCCCACGATAAGACATTCCACTCCCGCACATCCCAGATGTCCAAGTTCTTTAAGGACCGCAACTTTCCCCCCACGGTGATTGAGAACGCCCTTGACCGCGTCTCCCGCATCTCCCGCGACACATCCCTCACACCCCGCCCCCGCCACAACCGCCCCAAGAGGATCCCCCTCGTTCTCACACACCACCATACCAACCTCCGGATACAACGCATTATCCTCCGACACTTCCGCCATTTACAATCCGACCCCACCACCCAAGACAATTTTCCATCCCCTCCCCTGTCTGCTTTCCGGAGAGACCACTCTCTCCGTGACTCCCTTGTTCGCTCCACACTGCCCTCCAACCCCACCACACCCGGCACCTTCCCCTGCAACCGCAGGAAATGCCACACTTGTCCCCACACCTCCTCCCTCACCCCCATCCCAGGCCCCAAGATGACATTCCACATTAAGCAGAGGTTCACCTGCACATCTGCCAATGTGGTATACTGCATCCACTGTACCCGGTGCGGCTTTCTCTACATTGGGGAAACCAAGCGGAGGCTTGGGGACCGCTTTGCAGAACACCTCCGCTCAGTTCGCAACAAACAACTGCACCTCCCAGTCGCAAACCATTTCCACTCCCCCTCCCATTCTCTTGATGACATGTCCATCATGGGCCTCCTGCACTGCCACAATGATGCCACCCGAAGGTTGCAGGAACAGCAACTCATATTCCGCTTGGGAACCCTGCAGCCATATGGTATCAATGTGGACTTCACCAGTTTCAAAATCTCCCCTTCCCCCACTGCATCCCTAAACCAGCCCAGTTCATCCCCTCCCCCCACTGCACCACACAACCAGCCCAGCTCTTCCCCCCCACCCACTGCATCCCAAAACCAGTCCAACCTGTCTCTGCCTCCCTAACCGGTTCTTCCTCTCACCCATCCCTTCCTCCCACCCCAAGCCGCACCCACATCTACCTACTAACCTCATCCCACCTCCTTGACCTGTCCGTCTTCCCTGGACTGACCTATCCCCTCCCTACCTCCCCACCTACACCCTCTCCACCTATCTTCTTTACTCTCCATCTTCGGTCCGCCTCCCCCTCTCTCCCTATTTATTCCAGTTCCGTCCCCCCATCCCCCTCTCTGATGAAGGGTCTAGGCCCGAAACGTCAGCTTTTGTGCTCCTGAGATGCTGCTGGGCCTGCTGTGTTCGTCCAGCCTCACATTTTATTATCTTGGAATCTCCAGCATCTGCAGTTCCCATTATCTCTGATACTATTTCAGCTCACTGTCTGTGATGTGTTAGACAGAAAATTCCTAAATGTCAAAACTTTAGATTGTGCCACATCTTTGGAGGTAATTATTGTACTTAAAATATCAAAATACCTCATTGTGTGTGCACTTATGATCTTACTCCAGTCGGGAATGGAAGATTGTTACTTTCAGGGCAGCAGCTCAGAGGTTAGTAGTCATGGTGTCAGATTGTTTTTAAATTTTCTCTTTGACCTTTCAGAATCTTGGGCAGAATGTACTAAAATGATCTGGTAGATGTTAATTGCAGTTAATTATATTTGGGTAGAGGCTATTCCTTGAGTTTCATTTGAGAACATATAAAGACTCCCTTAATGAAATTGTTGAGTTGAGAGATTTATGCTTGTAATGTTCCATTTTGTAAATAATTGCCAGATTAAGTAAAGATGGAATCCAGTATTATCCTTCACCAACTAGCTTTCTGTAATATAACTGTAGAAACCATTGCAGTTTTAATAAAGAGAGATAAAAATAAAATATTGCAGATAATGGAAATCTGAAACAAGCACAGAAGATGCAGAAATGGAGTTGAGTGTCAAATTCACAAGTTCTGAAGAACAATCAGACTGGACTCGAAATGTTAACTCTGTTTCTCTCTCCATAGGAGCAGTCAGACCTGATGGGTTTCTCCAACATTTTCTATATTTGTATCAATAGGGGTGGATATGATTGAGAAATTAGACTTTTCGTCTTCCATGCTTACTTTTTGCTTTCTCATGTTTTATACCAGAAGAAAGACAATTTTACTTTGTGTTGGACCAGATACTACCACAATGTCTCATTACGGAGCAGGCTTACATAGGAATTAAAATCAGGTTTGGCAATTCAGCCCTTTGAGCCTGCTCTGCTTTTTCACATGACCACGCCTGATCTTATCCTCGCCTCAACCCCACATTCCTGCCTGCTCCCCATAGCCCTTTACCCCACTTTTCATCAGAAACATATCTGTTTCTTTACTGAATGTGTTGATTGATTCTGCCGCCTCTACACTCTGGGCCAGTGAGTTTCACAGATTCACAATCCCTCTGAGGGAAGTAGTTTCTCCTCATCTCAGTTTTGAAGCTACCTCCTGTCATTCTAAATCTATACCTTCTTGTTCAAGATTGTTCCACAAAGGGTAACATTTGCTCAACATCCACCTTATCAATCCCCTTTAGCATTTGATATACCTCAACCAGATCCCCCATTATTCTTCTGAACTCCAGTGCGTATAAGCCCAAGCTATTCACTGCTCCTCATATAACAGCCCCTTCATCCCTGGATCAACCTGGTCAACCTCCTATGAACTGCCTCCAGTGCCACCAACACATCATTCCTCAAGTAAGGCGATCAAAACTGGACACAATATTCCAAGTGTGGTCTCACCAGCACCTTATATAATTGTAACAATACTTCTTTACTTTTGTAATCCAGTCTTCTTGCAATAAAAGCTATGATTCTATTTCCCTTTCTTGTTGTATGTTGCAACTGTAGACGCACTTTCTGTGATTTATGCAGACACCCAGATCCATCTCCACTGAAGCACTTTGAATCTGCTTTGCATTTAAATAACAGTTTGTACTTTTATTTTTCCAGCCAAAGTAGACAAACATGAATTTATCCACATTTAACACTATCTGCCAAATTCTGGCGAATTCTGCTAGCCTATCAATATCCATCTGTAAACTCTATATCTTCTCATCATTGCCTGCTTTCCCACCTATCTTAGTATGATCCGTGAACTTTGCTATGTTACACTCTGTCCCTGCTTGCGCATCATTTATGCAGATTTTAAATTATTGAGGTCCGAGAACTGAACACCACAGCATGCCACCAGTTACAGTTCGCCATCCAGAAAAAGGACTCACTTGTCCCAACCCTCTGCTTTTTATCAATCAGCCAATCCTCTGTCCAAACCATTATTCTGCCCTTAAACCCCTGGGACCTTACCCCATGGTACTTTTATATCCCGTACCATCCTTGTCTAACAAAAACTCATCAGTCTCAATTTTCAGCTTAAATTGACCTATCACCAACATATTTTTAGGAGCGAGATTTGTAAGTTTCCATTAACTCTTACATGGTTCTTGGCATCAACTGGGAACAGACAAGTTGTAAATATTAAGTTCACATTTTGGTTTCCTTCACCAAAATAAATTGTTTCTATCCATCCACCTATTAATTCATTTAATCAGCATAAACACCTCACTTACATGACTCTTGAATTTTATATTCTCAAAAGAATGCAAGTCTAATCTATGTGTCAAGCAGGGTATTTTTTCTGTCTTAGCTCACAGTGGATTCTGATCAAATGTTTCCTTTATTGATATAAAGCAATTTTCAAGATCCTGAATAGTGTGTGATGTAACGTTTTCATATGGGTGAAATTAAAGAGCAAAGCAAAAATCTTCACTCTCAGCATCTTGTGACAACAACTTGCAACATCACAGGAAGTAACTTCTTAATATTATCACAATTAGTTCAGCAATAACAGTATCGAATGAAATAAAGCTCCGAGCTTGGAGAGCTCTCCACATCATAGGCTCAGTTTTTATTGAATTGTGTTCCTGAAAGAGTGCCTGAAACGACAGTGTCACACAAAGTAGAGAGTCAAATTGATGTGTCAGGCACTTGGGTCAGAGCGTGATAAGCTTAGGTTTTTTCTCATAGCAATCTCATCTAATTAATCATACTTCCAAAGCACATCAGTGGACAAGAGTGGAAGGTAAGTTAATGTTATGGCTGCTTAGCAATGGAATTAGATACCAGTCCATTCATTGTGTCTGAGATAATGGGAACTGCAGATGCTGGAGAATCCAAGATAATAAAATGTGAGGCTCGATGAACACAGCAGGCCAAGCAGCATCTCAGGAGCACAAAAGCTGATGTTTCGGGCCTAGACCCTTCATCAGAGAGGGGGATGGGGAGAGGGAACTGGAATAAATAGGGAGAGAGGGGGAGGCGGACCGAAGATGGAGAGTAAAGAAGATAGGTGGAGAGAGCATAGGTGGGGAGGTAGGGAGGGGATAGGTCAGTCCAGGGAAGACGGACAGGTCAAGGAGGTGGGATGAGGTTAGGAGGTAGATGGGGGTGCGGCTTGGGGTGGGAGGAAGGGATGGGTGAGAGGAAGAACCGGTTAGGGAGGCAGAGACAGGTTGGACTGGTTTTGGGATGCAGTGGGTGGGGGGGAAGAGCTGTGCTGGTTGTGTGGTGCAGTGGGGGGAGGGGACGAACTGGGTTGGTTTAGGGATGCAGTAGGGGAAGGGCAGATTTTGAAACTGGTGAAGTCCACATTGATACCATTAGGCTGCAGGGTTCCCAGGCGGAATATGAGTTGCTGTTCCTGCAACCTTCGGGTGGCATCATTGTGGCACTGCAGGAGGCCCATGATGGACATGTCATCTAAAGAATGGGAGGGGGAGTGGAAATGGTTTGTGACTGGGAGGTGTCTGTTTCTTGTTCATTGTGTCTGTTCAGTTACCTGCAAACAAAGAAAATCATATTCATATATGAAGTAGAGGCTTGAGAACTCAGGAAGTAAATATCGAAGTTTTGCAAATAGTTCACATTACGGAAGAGGAAGTGGTGGAGTTCTTAGAAAACATAAAGGTAGATAAATCTCCAGGACCTGATCAAGTGTATTCCAGGACGTGGTGAAAGTTATGAATGAAATTGTGGGACTCCTAGCAGAAATATTTGTATCATCTATAAACATGGATGAAGTACCGGAGGACTGGAGGGTGGCTAATGCAGTGTTATTGTTGAAGGAAGGCTGTAAGGAGAAGCCTGGAAACTATAGCCCTGTGAGGCTGACATCAGTAGTGAGTAAGTTGTTGGAGGTGATTCTGAAAGATAGAATTTACATGCGTTTGGAGAGGCAAGGATTGATTAGGGATAGTGAGCATAGTTTTGTGCAAGAAAAACTTTATTGAGTTTTTAATGAAGTAACCAAAAAGATTGATTGATGAGTGCAGAATGGTAGACATCATTTACTTCGATTTTAGTAAAGCCTTTGACAAGGTTCTGCTTGGTAGACTAATTAGTAAAGTTAAATCATATGGGATTCAGGGAGAGTTTCCCAAATGGATACAAAATTGGCTTGAAGGGTGGAAACAGAGGAGGTTGTAGAGGGCTGTTTTTTGGACTGGAGACCTGTGACCAGTGGTGTTCCACAGGGATCGGTACTGGATCCAATTTTGTTTGACATTTATATAACTGATGTGAATGAGAACATAGGAGGGATGGTTAGTAAGTTTAAGGATGATATCGTGGACACTGCAGGTTATCTAGATTACAAAAACTTGGGTCAATGGGCTGAGAAGTGGCAGACAGTTTAATTTGAATAAATGTGAGGTATTGCATTTTGGTAATACAAACAAGGACAGGACTTATACAATTAATGGTAGGGCCTTAGCTCGTGCTGTAGGACAGAGAGACAAAGGGGTTTAGGTACATAATCCTTTGAAATTTGCATCACAGGTAGAGAGGGTGGTTAAGAAGGCATTTAGCATGCTTGTTTTCATTGCTCAGACCTTTGAGAGTAGGAGTTGGAACATCATGTTGAGATTGTATAGGACATTAGTGAGGCCTCTTGTACAGTACTGTGTACAGTTCTAATCTTCCTGATGTGGGAAGGATGTTATTAAACTGAAGAAATTTCAGAAAAGATGAACCAAGATTTTGCCGGGAATAAAGGGTTTGAGATATAAAAATAGATTGGAAAGGTTGGCAATTTTTCACTGGAGCGTAGTCGGTTGAGGGATTGACCTTACTGAGGATTATGAAATCATGAGGGGTATAGATAAGGCCTATGACAGGGTCTTTTCCCTAAGAAGGGTGAGTTCAAGACTAGGGGACATATTTTTAAGGTGAGAGGAAAAAGATTTATAAAGGGCATGAGGGACAATGTTTTGGGGCGGCACAGTGGCTCAGTGGTTAGCACTGCAGCCTCACAACACCAAGGACCCAGGTTCGATTCCAGCCTCGGGTAACTGTTTGTGTGGAGTTTGCACATTCTCCCCGTGTCTGCGTGGGTTTCCTCCGGGTGCTCCGGTTTCCCTCCCACAGTCCAAAGATGTGCAGGCTAGGTAGTTCAGCCATGTTAAATTGCCCGTAGTGTTCAGGGGCATGTGGGTTATAGGGGAATGGGTGTGGGTGAGATGCTCCAAGGGGCAGTGTGGACTTGTTGGGCCAAAGGGCCTGTTTCCACACTGTAGAGAATCTAATCTAATCTAATCTTTTTACACAGCAGAGAAAGTGGCGGATGCAGGTAGAGTTACCATGTTTAAAAGACATTTGGATAAGTTCATGATTAGAATGGTTTTGAGGGAAATGGGTAAACTTCAGCCAGATGGGACTAGTTTAGTTTGGGAACATGGTTGGTGGGGACTGGTTGGACCGAAGTGTCTGTTCCCATGATGTATGACTCTCTGAATCTGTGTTAAAAGAACTAAAACCATAGACTTTTACAGCACATCAGGCTCACCATGCTTGTGCTGGATCTTGGTGAGAGCAATCCAAGTCTAATTCTACTGCATTATACTGTCCTTGGCTCAATGCATCCAGTTATACCATAAAAGATGCCATGCAATGACATTCTACTCTAAAAAAAATTAGCTGTTATCTGTTTTCTACTTCATTTGCTCTTTTAGCATCTGATTCAGAGCTAAGAGTAAATGCTTTACATCGAGTTCTGGTTGTTGTAGACTGCCCAAAATTCTCACTGTTTCAGTCAGCTACTTACAATATATGTACAATTCAATCCGTGAAGTGCCAAAGTGCCATAATATTGATACGTAACTGTATCCAATATGCTTCCTGCTATATATTTAGTATATAATATTTGTACTAGTCTTTAGGTTTTCTAAAGGAAGGGATCTCTGTTTACTACAGGGATTAATTACATTGGAACAAGAGGGCTAAGGGGTTCAAAACTGATCTTTTAAAAATGTTGTCAGATACAGAAGGTGCTGGCTGCCTGAACTGTTGGTCTCTAAAGTAACTTTGTTTCCTGTTCCACTAGAACTGAGACTTGGAGCTGCTGTGGTAGAAAATAAGTGAAATGAATTGGGAATTTCCATGCTGTCATAATTCCATCTTGATTAACTTCTTCATACTGATGACCGATGATAGAATGTGCCACCATAGAGGGCAGGGTCAGCCAGGCAGGATGGCTGGGCAGTGAATGGAAGACTGGTAGGGATGGGTGCTGTAATGTTGGCCAGAAAAGTGAAAATCTCAATGTAATGAATGGACTGGAGTGAGTTTGGAACTACAAAATCATGAGATAATAGGAGATAGTAGTGGGGACAGATAGAACTGCAGCCGGATGTATTTGAATAGTTCAACAAACAAGTAGATGACAAAGTTGTATCAACTTTCAACTGATGGCAGCTAACAAGTCCTGTTAGATGTATAGCTTAAAAAATTAGCTAAAAGAAGACAACCGTCCATCAGGAAGAACACTTAGCATGAATTATCAACAACAAAAACAAGCTGCTGCTTGGCCTGCTGTGTTTATCCAGCTCCACAACTTGTTATCTGAGCTTTTATATACTGCCTTTAACATAGTAAGAATATTTATAGACATGATCAAAGTTGAACATTGAACCACATAGCGAGCTATTAGATCAAGTGACCATAAGCTTAAGCAAAGAGGTAGGTTTTAAGGAGTATCTTAGAGGAGGAAAGCAAAATGCTAAGGTTCAGGGCCAACTCTTCTGATCTTATAGGGCCTTGGCTATTGATGGATTGATCGCCAGTGATGGAAAGATTCAAATCAGGAATGGGGAGATCTGCAAGGAGCTCAGAGATCTCAAGGAGCAGGGAGCTGTCAGGCTGATGAGGGATATCACAGGGATAAAGAAGGTTGAAACAATAGAGGCATTTGACAACAGGGGTGAAGAATATTTCCTAAATATATTAGCAAGCCAACAATATGAAAGATGATATAAATGTGCAAGTGACACATACAGCAACAATAGTATTGGTACTTTTCTTTCATATTAACTATGGTATTGTAAAAACTGAAATAATCAAATGGTACAGCTTCTAACAAAGCAGAGACAGGATTGCCAACCTCTTGTTAAGATAATCCATTTGTTACCAAACGAAACGTTTTATTTTGTTCTGTTTTAGCTAACATTACATAAATGAGAACATTGTATAGTTTGAGTTTTGTTCCTTAAATGTTTTGAAATCTAACCTACAGACCAACAGAAGCAACCCCATCTCCTTGAAAAGTTTACACAACATAATTTTATACCCGGAGCATTAGAAGGCTTTAACTGCTTACACAGTAACTGAAAAGCTTCAGTTTATTTGCATAGGAATAAAAAAAAGGACAGTTCATCCGTTCACAACCCAGTTCAAAGCAAGTTCCCATATCACAGCATTCTCAAAGATTATTTGAAGAATCAGTATGAGGTAAGTCTGTTGGACGGGCTTCAGCTATCTAAATCTTCCAAACACTAAAAACTTAGAAAAGCTCAAATTGTGTTTGCGTCAACTTGTATCTTACCGATTATGGTCATCTGTATTGATGCGAAATAGGTTTGACAAAGGCTACTTACAGTGCATTTTTGAGAAATAAAAACAAACTTGCAGTGTGACCTTTGACATTAAAGTTTCATTTCAGAAAAGCTGGTAGCTATTGTTCTGGCATCCAACTGATGCATGTGTCTCATGGCCAATGAAAGCAAAATAAATTCATAACTATCATTTTCACAGTACATTAAATGGGGGCATGACTTCTGTAATATTCAGGCATCTTTTCAAGAAACAACAGTACCTGGTGGACCCTGTATGGATAGTCAGGTACATGAATTCAGATAAATGCTACCTTAAGAGAAGTTGTAATTAACTGCCCATTTTATGATTTGCATGTTTCTGTTACTTTTGTATATTGTGTGAATCATATTAAACAATGTTGGCATCCAATCTTCCTGGAAGAGGATGTATTGCACGCAGCTCCTAATTCTGGATAGAACATTGTTATGACCATGAAAGCAAATTTGTTAGTGGCAAAGAGGAGTAAATTTCAAATGTCCTTACCCAGGGTGTTACCATCATAAATGCATCCCTCACAATTATAATTTTATGAACCCTTCCTAGTTGTTGGTGAAAGAGGCACATTTATACAGATCCTTTAGCGGCTTCAGGGTGTCCCGAAGCACATTAAGAGCAGCAGGCAGGAGTCAGCTTGTGTGACTTTTTCCAACTTTCATATGTGCTGGAACCTCAGTCGGTTGATCTTCTGCAGTGACGGCAAGCTTTGTCTTTCAGACATTCAAACAAGCTGCTAATCGTAGAGAACCTCCAAGTTCAGGAAATAAACATAAGCTTTCATTCAGTTTATGCACTTTACTGACCTCGCACTTGACCTGTGTGTATGCTGTTTCCTTGCAGTGCCAACATGCATTACTGTCTGGTCCCATCCTGTACAATATAGAGGAGTGTAATAAATTCAGTCTTTAATCTTTGCCCAATACTCTTAATTGAGTAGTCATAAGAGGTAGGCTACATTTACTGATGTAGTGCTGTCCACCTCAGGTGACATCTGGCTATTGTTATGTCAAAAATCTGGTGCCTGATAGATCTCGTCACTACGTCTGCATAAGTGGTTGACAGGTAGCTATACATTTTGAATACTTGGTGCGATTTTGCAGAGAACATTATCAGACTCCCATTAGTGATAGTTTGCCATTTATTTTTAAAATAACAGCTTGAATTTTATCGCTGCACTGCTCTCCTCCCCCACTAAATGGATATCTGATCAACAGGAAGGCCGTAAAATATCATGAGGTATTTCTCACCCAATCGACTCAGACCCCCCCAGTACCATGGAGTGGATATACGCTCACTAACTGGCCCATCCTTAGGCTTTTGAAACTCTTAACTCCCCAAATACTTGTCAATTACAGCCTCAACCCATCTCCACTGCAAATGTATCCTGGCCAAGGTGGGCTCCTCTGGTGCAGTATTGCATCCTTACTGCTGGGAAGGAAATCCAGATTCAAGTCGCACCTACTCCAGACTATGCCATAAAATGTCTGATTCAACAGCAGACAGTAGAAGCCAGTGGGAAGGCTGCCTTTCAACAGAACTGGTGAGAAGGCAGGATGGAGGATATCTATTCTGATTGGGAGAACTGCACTTTGCACGTTGTGTACTTCCCACCTGAGGTCGTATGCAGTCCCAGTGTCATTTCCCCTGATTTTCAAAACCAGCTTCCGACTGTGCACCCACAGTCCCTGCTACCATCCCGAGCCCTTCACTAGGATACCCCTTAGAAATTCAGGACTTCCCTCAGTTTGGTCACCATAGATCTTTTTCACAAAGAGGACTGCAGGCCCAGAACAACCATCACTGAGTCTTGGAGTGATTCTCTAGGTTGGGACTTATTCGCACTAACAAGCACAAGTTCTACGTTCTACAAGGAAGTGTAATATTGTTGTGAAGGGGAAGGAACTTGTTTTAATGTTGGTCACATTGTGACTGACTTTTCTAATGGATTACACACCACTCCCTTGTGTAAAATGAATCCCATTAAACCACAAGTAATAGGAACAGGAATAGGCCAGTCAGCCCCTCAATCTTGCTCCACCATTCCATAGGACTGCAGCTGATCCAACATTCCTCACATTCACCTTCTTACCCTTTCCCTTAACTCTTAATTCCCCTACTGATCAAGAATCTATCTCAGCCTTAAACATACATGAGGACATTGCTCCCACAGCCCTTTGTGGCAAGAAGTTCCGAAGACACACAAACCACTGAAAAAAGAAATTCGACCTCAGCTCAGTGTTAATTAGGTGTACTTTTATTCTGAGACTGTACCTTCTGGTCCCAGACTCTCCCACGAGGGGAAACGTCCTCTCAGCATTTACCTGTCAAACCCTTCAACAATCTTATGTGATTCAATGAGATTACCTCTCATTCTTCTAAACTCCAGTGAGTAGAGTGCCAATCTGTTTAGCATTTGCTCATAAGACAATCCATCCAATACCAGGGATCATCCTAGTGAACCTAGTGATTATGGTAACTTGTATTTAACAAACTGGAGAAAATTAGACAATGATTCCTGTCTTGGAAATAAGTATACCACATTTTACATCCTTACCTCACTTCTTCCAATGATATGCTTTCAGTTAATAAGTTTGCATGGAAAATTAAATCATGCTTCTGTGAATTGACCTGTTCTATGACAGAACAAGACATGTAATTGATGCAGAAGGTAGTACAAGAATTTACAAAACAGGGATATGTGCAAATGGTTCACATAGAGCAGAATCATTTCTGACCAGAGAACTGATGGCAGGGCGAAGAATGGGTAAAATTTAAAGCCCTGCATTGTGGTAAGTTTGGTAGTGGGGCTCATATTTTCTGAGCAGAAACAACTGGCCTCCTTCTGTTTCTAGATTTAAAACGAATCTACTCAACTGTATAATGACATAATTCTGGAACAGTTGGGACTTGAACCTAAGCTCAAAGGTAGTGAAATTATCATTGTGCAGCAATAGGCCCTCCTTCATAGAACATAGAACATAGAAGAGTACAGCACAGTACAGGCCCTTCGGCCCACAATGTTGTGCCGTGGAATAATCCTAATCCAAAAATAAAATAATCTAACCTACATTCCCCTCAATTCACTGCTGTCCATGTGCATGTCCAGCAGTCGCTTCAATGTCACTAATGACTCCACTTCCACGACTACCACTGGTAAACTATTCCATGTGCTCACAACTTTCTGGATGAAGAACCTCCCTCTGAAGTCTCCTCTATACCTTCCTCCTAACACCTTAAAACTATGACCCCTTGTGGCAGTCAATCCCCCCCTAGGGAAAAGTCTCTGGCTATCGACTCTATCCATGCCTCTCATTACCTTGTACACCTCGATCAGGTCACCTCTCTTCCTCCTCCTCTCCAGAGAGAAAAGTCTGAGCTCAGTCAACCTCTCCTCATAAGACAAGCCCTCCAGTCCAGGCAGCATCCTGGTAAACCTCCTTTGCACCCTTTCCAAAGCTTCCACATCTTTCCAATAATAGGGCGACCAGAACTGGACACAATATTCCAAGTGTGGTCTCACCAGGGTTTTGTAGAGCTGCAGCATAACCTTGCGGCTCTTAAACTCGATCCCCCTGTTAATGAAAGCCAAAACACCATATGCTTTCTTAGCAACCTTATCCACCTGGGTGGCAACTTTGAGGGAGCTACGCACTTGAACACCAAGATCCCGCTGTTCCTCCACACTGCCGAGAATCCTGTCTTTAATCCAATATTCAGCATTTAAGTTTGACCTTCCAAAATGCATCCAGGTTGAACTCCATCTGCCATTTCTCAGCCCATCTCTGCATTCTGTCAATGTCTCGCTGAAGCCTGCAATAGCCCTCGATACTATCAACGGCACCTCCAACCTTTGTGTCATCAGCAAACATACTAACCCACCCCTCAACCTCCTCATCCAAGTCATTTATAAAAACTACAAAAAGCAGAGGCCCAAGAACAGAGCCCTGCGGGACACCACTCAGCACTCACCTCCAGGCAGAATACTTACCATCTACAACTACTCTCTGCCTCCTGTCAGCCAACCAATTCTGAATCCAGACAGCCAAATCACCCTGTATCCCATACCTCCTGACTTTATGAATGAGCCTGCCGTGGGGAAACTTATCAAATGCCTTGCTGAAGTCCATGTACACCACATCCACTGCTCGACCCTCGTCAACCTGTCTCGTGACTTCCTCAAAGAACTCGATAAGATTTGTGAGGCATGACCTGCTCCTCACAAAGCCATGCTGACTCCCT
The DNA here is from genome assembly GCF_030684315.1 of Stegostoma tigrinum. Taxonomy (NCBI): domain Eukaryota; kingdom Metazoa; phylum Chordata; class Chondrichthyes; order Orectolobiformes; family Stegostomatidae; genus Stegostoma; species Stegostoma tigrinum. The sequence goes on from NC_081354.1 coordinate 15,417,711, forward strand.
TTAATCACGCTATGCTTTTCCAAATAGTCATAAATCCTATCCCTCAGAATTCTTTCCAAAACCTTGCTGACCACAGACATAAGACTGACTGGTGTATAGTTTCCAGGGATTTCCCTATTCCCTTTCTTGAAAAGAGGGACAACACTTGCCTCCCTCCAATCTTCCGGTACAATTCCCGTGGAGAGTGAGGAAGCAAAGATCTTTGCCAACGGCTCAGCAACCTCCCTTCTCGCTTCCCGGAGCAACCTAGCATAAGTTTGGTCTGGCCCTGGGGACTGATCAATCTTAATGTTTGCCAAAATTTCCAGCACATCAACTTCCTCAATCTCGATCTGTTCAAGCCTGTTTTCTTGCTCTTCAAAGTACTCATTCACAACACGGTCACTTTCCTTCGTGAAAACCAAAGCAAAAAACTCATTTAGGGCTTCCCCTATCTGCTCATACTCCACGCACAAGTTCACTACACTATCCCTGATCAGCCCTACCTTCTCCCTGATCATTCTCTTATTCCTCACGTATGAGTAAAATGCCTTCGGGTTCTCCCTAATCCTTCCTGCCAAGCATTTTTCGTGGCCCCTCCTGGCCCTCCTCAGTCCACTTTTGAGCTCCTTCCGAGCAAGCGTGTAATCCTCTAAAACTGTGCTAGACCCTTGCTTCCTCTACCTTACGTACGCTGCCTTTTCCTTTTGACAAGAAGCACCTCTGTACCCGTCATCCAAGGCTCCTTAATCTTACCCCTTCTTACCTGTCTCAGAGGAACAAATTCATACATCACTCGCAACAACTGCTCCTTAAACAGCCTCCACATGTCTGCCGTGCCCTTTCTGTGAAACAATTGCTCCCAATCTGTACTTCCCAACTCCTGTCTGATAGCATCATAGTTTCCTTTACCCCAGTTAAATATCTTCCCCTGGTAACTGCTCCTTTCCCTTTCCATGGCTATGGTAAATGTGAGGCTGTTGTGGTCACTGTCGCCAAAGTGTTCTCCCACCACGAGATCTGACACCTGTCCCGGCTCATTGCCGAGCACCAAATCCAAAATGGCCTCTCCCCTTGTCGGCCTGTCCACATACTGAGTAAGGAAACCCTCCTGGACACACCTGACAAAAACGGCTCCATCCAAACCATCTGCACTAAGGAGGTTCCAATCAATATTGGGAAAGTTGAAGTCACCCATAACAACAACCCTGCTACGTTTGCACTTTTCAACAATCTGCCGGCCAATGAGTTCTTTGATCTCCCTACTGCTATTTGGGGGTCTGTAGAAAACCTCCAATGAGGTGACTGCTCCCTTGCTGTTCCTAACTTCCACCCATACTGACTCAGTCGATAAACCTTCCTCAGCCACCTCAGCCCATACCACCTCAGTAGACGAGTCCTCGTCAAAAGTTCTTTCAGCCACCGTTATACTGTCCTTGACCAACAAAGCCACACCTCCCCCTCTTTTACTACCTTCCCTGACCTTAATGAAAGATCTAAACCCTGGAACCTGCGACATCCATTCCTGACCCTGCTCTATCCATGTCTCCGAAATGGTCACAACATCGAAGTCCCAGGTACCTATCCAAGCTGCAAGCTCACCTACCTTATTCCGGATACTCCTGGCATTAAAGTAGACACACTTCAATCCAGCTTGCTGTCTGCCAGCACACTCCTGTGACAGCGAGGTCCTGACCATGTCCTCCCTACGCTCATCCTCCTGTGTACTAGGACTACACCTCAGTTTCCCATTCCCCCTTCTGAGCTAGTTTAAATCCACCCGAATAGCACTGGCAAATTTCCCACCCAGGATATTAGTGCCCCTCTGGTTCAAGTGGAGACCGTCCTGTTTGTAGACGTCCCACCTTCCCCAGAATAAGCCCCAATTGTCCATGTACTGGAAGCCCTCCCTCCTGCACCATCCCTGCAGCCACGTGTTCAGCTGAAATCTCTCCCTGTTCTTTGCCTCGCTATCACGTGGCACGGATAACAAACCAGAGCTAACCACTCTGTTTGTTCTAGCTCTCAACTTCCACCCTAGCTCCCTGAAATCCTGCCTGACATCCCTATCCCTCTTTCTACCTATGTCGTTGGTGCCTATGTGGACCACGACTTGGGGCTGGTCACCCTCTCCCTTCAGGACCCCAAAGACACGATTCGAGACATCATGGGCCCTGGGACCTGGGAGGCAACACACCAATCGTGAGTCTCTTTCATTCCCGGCAAACCTTCTATCAGTCCCTCTAACTATTGAGTCCCCAATGACTATCACACTCTTCCTATCCCCCCTTCCCTTCTGTGCAAGAGGGACAGACTCTGTGCCAGAGACCTGCACCCTACTGCATGCCCCTGGTAAGTCATCCCCCCCAACAGTATCCAAAATGGTATACTTGTTTTTCAGGGGAACGACCACAGGGGATCCCTGCACTGATTGCTTTTCCCCCTTCTAACAGTTACCCAGCTTTCTTCATGCTTAGGAGTAACTAATTCCCTGTAACTCTTGTCTCTCACAGACTCTGCCTCCCAAATGATTCGAAGTTCATCCAGCTCTGGCTCCAGTTCCCTAACGTGGTCTTGGAGGAGCAAGAGTTGGGTGCACTTCCTGCAGACGTATTCGGATGGGACACTAATGGCGTCCCTCACCTCATACATCACGCAGGAGGAGCATTCCTCTACCTGCACTGCCATCCCTGCTAATCCCCTAAACAGAAAGTAAAAAAAAGACAAGCTTACCTTGATTTGTCCCTGGTGTATAAGGTTAGAGGAGGTGGATGGGTGGGAGGCCCTACAAGGGTAGGGTCTCGGGTTTACACAACGATCAGTTATGTAGCCGAGGGATGAAAAAAAAGTCATTCCCTTCCCAGAAACCTCTGCTCCGAGGTGCTGCTGATCGAGGTAAGCTTTTTAAAGATTCAAAATCAGTGACTCACCAGCTTCCCGACAGGCTCCTGGTCCAAGCTCCCGCTCGCGCTGCTGCTGCAACCAGAAATGGAAAGCTATGTTATTCATGTTTTACATAAAGCTACTAATCACTGGCAATTTGTCATTAAAAGTATTTAATTTGTGTTATGATTATAATAAAATATTGACATTGATATCTGGGAAAGTCTGTGGCATGGTAACGCTACTGGACTAATAAAACAACAGATCCAGTCTAATATTTTGGAAATATGGGTTTAAATCCCACCATGGCAGATGGTGAAATTCAAATTCAGTAAATACATGGGATTAATAAACACCATTTCACTAGTGTCCATTTTGGAAGGAAATCTGCCATCCTTACCTGGTCTGGCTGCATGTGATACCAGGTCCAGAGCAATATTTGGACTCATTACTGCCAGCACTCAGTTTGTGGTCAATTAGTGATGGGTAATATTGCTGGGTCTATGCTGAACAATGTTTTTTCAAGGTCACTTCATTCGAATAGCTCAGATTTTCTCACAAAAAATTCATTGGAAAATAATTAGAACCGAATTCCAAATATTAATGTCAACATGTATCAAGAACGGCTGAGGCTACAATTGTGTGTGTGCAATTTTGGCTGTTTGATAAAAGTACTTGAGTAGCTTTCAATACTGGCACTTAATTAATGGATGTGTCCATTGTGGAAAAAAAAACTAAGAAAGTTATAATCTGATATTAGATTTTCATTGTAACAATTCAGATTCAGACACAACAATATTGAATCTCAATATGCCATCTGTAGTGACATAGGTTGACAATGAAGAAATATTTAAGAAATCTTGGATTAGCATCACTAATGAACTAAAGATTAAACAGAAATGGAAGTATATTATCTTTTCTTCTTAAACAGTGTTTGTACTCATCAAAGCAAGGCATGTTAGTGCTGGGTCGGTGGAGTTCTTTGCTGTTTCACATATTGAGTGCATTTCCTTATAGGGTAGAGCTTAACATAGCCCAATGCTTTAGCAGCTAATTTTTAAGAGATTGTCAATGGTGAGTTACTTTCCCATAAACCTTCCGGAGAAACAGTTCTCAAAGTTTCAGCATTGCCTTTTATGAGGTTACATTACTCTGTCCTTGAGATTGCTGAGATATTCTCCAGGATAAAGGGAGAGACAGCAAGAGCTGAACCTAGGCAGTGCAACAAAGCTCAGCAGGGATATACTAATCAGTCAAGAGTGGAGGTGGTGGTTGGGGGTGTGGTGATGGTTTTGGAGGCTGAGAGAGGGCGTTGCAGAGAGTGGCAGGGTTCCCTCGATCCCATCTTAACATCTTGATTTGGTACAAAGAGGCATCCATGAAGCTGCCTTATTTCAACATTCTCTGAAACAAACTTCTTCCCACAATAACCACTCATCCTCACTCTTCAAGTTTCTTTCTCCCATCAACCATGTTCTGATGATTTATATTTTCTCACTTTTAAATGATGCTTTCATTTTAAAAGTTTCATCCTTGTTTTTAAATTTCCCTCATGGCCTCAACCTTCCCTATCTTGTTAATTTCCTCCAGCCTTATAAGCTTCTGAGATGTCTGCACAGCTCCAATTCCAGACTCTGAAGAATCTCCAGTTTTATTTTGTTCCAAGAATGATGGCTGTGCCTTCAGCTGCCTGGGCCCTAAGCTCTGGAAGTCACTCCCTGGAACTCTCCAGCTCTTTTTCATTTGTACAGTGTTTTTTAAAATCTACTTCTTTGACCAAGCTTGATGGGTGGTCATCTGCTCTAAGATCTCTTTATGTGGCTTGGTGCTATACGTTGTTTGCTAACATGCTGTGAAGCATCTTGAGATATTTCGCTGTCTTGGAGGCACTTTCTAATTGATGTCCTCGCTGTTGTTTGTGGCTGTGTTGGGAAATATTAAAGCATTGTTGTTGCAGATTTGTGCTGATGGTAGCAAAGTCACATTCACAATAAATCTCATTCTAAAGATCTGTACTTTTGCAACGGGTCATAAAACTAAATATCCATTTGTCTTACATTTCTGAACAGAGAATGGATGGTTATTGGATATTTATATGAGTCAAAAATCGACTCCACAAAGGCTAAATAAGACAAGGTATCGGTTTCACCCTCAGAGCAGTAAACTCATGGAATTGACTCCCAATGAAATAATCAGTTAAATGTCACCAGGCTTCTTGTGACTGTTCTCCACACTTTTTTATTCACCAGGCATATTGAAGATCCTTCTGTGGAAACTTCGGAATCTTGTATACATTGTATATTTTTTTTAAATTTGAGGCTGAATTCTCTTCACTTCCATGTTTGTTTCCAACAAAAATAATTCTTAAAATTGCTTCCTTTGTCACACAGAAGGAATGGCTAGCAAGTAGCTGGTGATGAACGTATACATGGCTAAAGTGTTCAAAAGCAGTGGGACTAAAGGAATGCAAGTTTGGTGACAAGCTAAGGAGCCAAGAAATAGTCTATGCATGTCATGAACTTGACCAACAAATTAGTGTATTTTTAAAAATTGTCCCTATTTTGTCATACAGTTGAAATCACTAGCATTCTTCCTTTGAAGCTTTCAATAGCATTCATCACACACACCCCAAACCCGCCCACTTCAATCTGAATTCTACCATTACAATGTTCCAGTGTCAGGATTCTGTTGAAACTGCTATTTGTTCTGCAAAGTGGCTTTATGATATTGGTATTATGCCACATTATCTGAGTAAAATCCACTCCAATCCTCACCTGCATTCTATACAAGCATACATCCAGCAAATAGAAGGCAAAGAACTGCAAATGTAGCAAATCTGAAACAGAAACAAAAATTGTTGGAGAAACTCAGCCAGTCTGGCAGCATCTGTGGGGAAACATACAGAATTGATTTTTCAGGTCCAGAGACCCTTCTTCAGAAGTTCAGTCTTTGAATACAATTAAACTTCACAAGGGATTATAGTTGGGTAACCTAAACGTGCTATGAAGCATATGAAAACTGAATAAGAAGGATGGGCCACTGGTGCATTCTGAAGAAAGGTCTCTTGTGCTGAAATGTTAGCTCTCTGTCTCTCCCTCCACAGATGCTACCAGACCTGCTGGGTTTCTTTCCAGCAATTTCTGTTGTTGTTTCATAAATCTAGCTACATCAATTAGTGTGGTAAAGAAAGAAGCTGAATTCTGGTTCATCTTTCTCTTCGGGAGAAAACTGTGGTCAAATAATGGGGAATGTGTAGGTCAGTATAAGCCATTTATACAGTATGGGACAGGCTGGGAGAACTAATGGCCCCATTTGTTTTTTGTATGCTTCATAATATTCCACTGGAATAAAGTTAGGAGTGTTGCTGAGAAATCTGTTGGATCACTTAGTCATATTTTCTATTTGATATATTCTGTGAGGTGGTCAAGCTTTACTTCAGGTTAATTCTGATTGAAAATAAGTTGTATATATATTTGTAGATTGTATTATTGTTCTAGCTTTGTATAGCAAGTTCACTATTGTGGAAAACCTTGGAATCTTGCGACTCTTAGTAAGTGACTAGAATCAGATGGTTGTGAATGCTGGATACGGACAAAATTATGATAATTTTCAGCCGATCTTCTATTGACCTTCAGGTGAATCATCTTGGCCTGCCAAGGAATTACAATTCACAGTTTATGCTTCAAAAATCTCCCTCTAACCAGCAGCATCAATCAAAAGAATCTCAAACTCTGTCAACTTTATAAAAAAAGTCTTACTTATTCCTTGCCAGATGCTAACTTAAATTTGGCAGTCTGGTCCAGGATCATAACTTCTCTAAAGGCAGCAATGTAACTATTTCTCCAACTGACAAACAATATGAAGTACTGAGGGTTGAATCTCAGTTGCTGATGTTATTGACCTACTGAAAAGAAATTATCATGACTTGGCAATGTTGAATACCAGCACTTTGTTAGAACAAAAAGGTCAAAAGTATGAAACTGGAGATGTTTGAGGAAATCATTAATTTAGGTCATTCATTCATGTTTAAAGCATGTGAAAAGTGTAAAGTTAAAGACGTCACAAGAAAACAAAAAAATGAGAAGTAATAATATTTGGAGGGTTCGCTCTTTAATAAGATGAATTGAATCTCTGTAATGCCGGATTGCACCCAGTTGACTATTGACTGAAACAGATGGTTGTGAACGCTGGATATGGACGAAATTATGATAATTCTCAGCCGATCTTCTATTGACTTTCAGGTGAATCATCTTGGTCTGCCAAGGAATTACAATTCACAGTTTATGTTTCAAAAATCTCCCTCTAACCAGCAGCATCAATCAAAAAAATATTTTGACTGCAAGATTGTGGCAGCAGAGCAAGCAGCATCAAGGCTCCTGACCCCAGGGTTCGTCCAATGCAATCCGCATTTCTGTTCTTATTGCTTTTCTGGTTTTTTGTTAAGGCTTTGCTTCTACCGACCTTCCAGGGGGAGCTTAGTCTTGGCGGCAGATGGCATCGACAAGGAAGATGGAAGGCCGTCGGAGGACGTCTACATTGGGGTCCGGAGCGTGGCAGCAGTTGGGGAGCCTGGACCGGGACTTTGGCAGGTGGTGATGAGGAGGCAGCTGGTGGATGGGTAAGCCACAGGACTTGGCATCCACTGTAACATTGACAGAGATGATGTTGATGAGATAGGTCCAGCAGCGAACAATGGCGCCTGAGGAGTCCTGACTTTAATGTTGGTTGGACCCAGCGCTGGTGGAGTCTATGGTGGAAGGGTTATGGACTCTTTTAAAACTATTTCTTTTGTTTTTATTATCAGTCTTAAACTATTCAACATGTTGCCAGATCGTTGTAAAGTGGAAGGTTTTCACTGCACTTTACTGCACTTTTCATTGCATAATACACATTACAATAAAAACCATTTATCTAACATGCTGAATAAAAGGCATGACAAAAAGTAAATTTTGGAAATGGGGCAGCTCTGATCGCAGGGGTATGATAGTAGAACCATTACTGGACCAATAAACCAGAAACCCGGGCTACATGGCTAATTGGATGTAAACAAAAGCCCATCTCTACACTGTAAACTATATTCCCAATATAAATTAGATCAATGGTTTGCAGATGGTGTTTCTATCCAGTGAGGTACTGAAAACATTTAGTGAGAAAATTGAATACTTCATGTTAACCATGAGAACGACACAAGATTTCATTTCATGAAAACCTCAACACCAACTTTATTGTACGTAAAACAGTTAAACAATCTATCTCAGCTGCTAGAGGAAATGGTGGAGATAACAAGATGTGGAGCTGGATGAACACAGCAGGCCAAGCAGCATCTTAGGAGTGGGAGAGCTGACATTTCGGGCCTAGACCCTTTTCTGATGAAGGGTCTAGGCCCGAAACGTCAGCTTTCCTGTTCCTAAGATGCTGCTTAGCCTACCGTGCTCATCCAGCTCCACACCTTGTTATCTCGGATTCTCCAGCATCTGCAGTTCCTATTATCTCTGAGAGGAAATGGTGGAGACTGGTACAATTACAACATTGAAAGGCATCTGAACGGATACATGAAAAGGAAGGGTTTACAACAATATGGAACAAATGCTGGCAAATGGGAATAGGCCAGTTTGGGATGTCAAGTCAGTGCAGATGATTGGACTGAAGGGCCTGTTTCTGTGCTGTATGACTATATATGTTACGCGCTCAGATTTATTCCTTACCTCCCAACAATTTTTCTAATAAGATATAACAATCTTAAGTTACTTAGGTACACAACAGTAACCTGGGGAATTCATCTCAGCTCCAGCTATAAACAAGTAAAATTTTAATTTACGAAATAGTAAGAACTGTTGATGCTGGAGAACCTGAGATAACAAGGTGTAGAGCTGGATGAACACAACAGGCCAAACAGCATCAGACGAGTAGGAAAGCTGACTTTTTTCGAAAGAAGGGTCCAGGCCCGAAACATCAGCTTTCCTGCTCCTCTAATGCTGCTTGGCCTGTTGTGTTCATCCAGTTCTACAACTTGTTCCCTCAAATTTTAATTTAACTTTTTTTATTGTAGATTCCTCAGTTCCTTGTTCTGGTTGCTTTCAAAGCTTACGCAGGTCTGTCTGCTGCTTTCTTTAATGCAAGACTATGTGAGAACGTTGCAGATTTTAAAAACTTGTTTCAAACTAGGCAGGCTTTTAAATTCTGTTCCCTCACTAAATTGAAACTGAGATTAAGCCTCACCCACATAATTAATCATGAAGTTAGTTTCCTTTTAGAGATAATAGGGACTGCAGATACTAGAGAATTCAAGATAACAAGGTAACAAGTTAACAAACTTGAAGGGTCTTGGCCCGAAATGTCAGCTTTCCTGCTTCTCAGATGCTGCTTGGCCTGGTGTGTTCATCCAGCTCCGCACCTTGTTATCTTAGTTTCCTTTTACTCTGCTTATAGCATAAGCCTAACTATCATCTATTTCATCTATCTTGTAGTAATCTACAAACTACGCAAGGATCAAACTGCAATAAACACACTCAGCACACATCCAGATAAGTTAAAACCAAAGAATTCTGTCGGCTTCACCCATATCCAGGAGAATTCTGTCTACACTTGGCTGTCGTAAAATGGACCTTTAGGTTAATTGTGCCACATTTACAACTTATTTTTTGATCTGATTCAGTAAGTAGGGTTTGATCTGATTCAGTAAGTAGGGTTAGCACTGAATGATTTCAAACTAATTGAACTCAAATTCCCAAAGCACAAACATCTCTATGAAATGCTCAATTGTAAGTATGGCTGTCTCATAGATGAAAATTTTCTCTTCTGCGGAGTTGGTGAGAAGGGAAAATAATGGAGATAACGAGGTGTTGAGCTGAATGAACACAGCAGGCCAAGCAGCATCATAGAAACAGGAAAGCTATGAAGGGTCTAGGCCCAAAACATAAGCCGCGTCCCCATTTCCTACCTACTAACCTCATCCGGCCCCCTTGACCCGTCCGTCCTCTCTGGACTGACCTATCCCCTCCCTATCTCCCCACCTACACTCACCTTTACCAGCTCCATCCCCGCCTCTTTGACCTGTCTGTCTCCTCTCCTCCTATCTTCTCATCTATCCATCTTCTATCCGCCTCCCCCTCTCTCCCTATTTATTTCAGAACCCCTGTCCCCTGCCCCATTTCTGATGAAGGGTCTAGGCCTGAAGCGTAGCTTTCCTGCTCCTCTGATGCTGGTTGGCCTGCTGTGTTCACCCAGCTTGACACCTTGTTATCTCAGATTCTCCAGCATCTGCAGTTCCCATTATCTCAGGGAAAGAATAGAGTATTTTCCTGGGAGAGAAACGCACCCCCATCGCATCACCTCAGAAATTAATGGCCACAACTATCCACCTTACAGGCCATTTACTTTCCCAGCAGGCAAGAAGAGTGGATAATTTCTCAATTTGAAAACCATTGTGATCTGTCTGGAGGGGAGGCAAACATTCAATTGCCCCAGTTTGCAGATGGTAGGGGGTGCAAGTGGAGGCAGAAATGGGGAAAGCCACATCTCTACTCTTGTCTCCAACTAAATAATCCATCACCAACTCTCCATGACCTCCACCCTGCCACAATAAGATAGAAATTATTTACTGGATTGATATAGGTCCTCACTCGTGGACCTAATTCCCTGTAGCTGCTGGCCTCTGTTTGATCAGCAGCTTTTCACTACTTGGGATGTGAGTGTCAAGAACTGTGATGGGGTGAAATACTCACCTTCTCTCGACCGGTCAGTTTTCATTGAGCTGATTAGCAGGAGATAAGGTGATTTATCTCAGAGGTGGGTAGTGTATTAGCCTTCACTTAATACACTCATCCCATTATTGAAAATATTTTGGAAAAGTGTGCCCTATGTCTTTCACTGAGGAAGCCTACTAACTGTTTTATAAGACACAGGTGTGGAAGGCAGGCCATTCGGCCCATCAAGTCCACTCCGCCAATTAAATCATGGCTGATGGGCATTTCAACTCCACTTCCCTGTACTCTCCCTGTAGCCCTTGATTCCTTCTGAGATCAAGAATTTGTCGATCTGCCTTGAAGACATCCAACGTCCTGGCCTCCACTGCACTCCGTGGCAATGAATTCCACAAGCCCACCACTCTCTGGCTGAAGAAATATCGTCTCATTTCAGTTTTAAATTTACCCCCTCTAATTTTAAGGCTGTGCTCACGGGTCCTAGTCTCCCTGCCTAACGGAAACAACTTCCTAGCATCCACCCCTTCTAAATCATACATTATCTTCTAAGTTTCTATTAGATCTCCCCTCAACCTTCTAAACTCTAATGAGTACAATCCCAGGATCCTTAGCCATTCATCATACGTTAAACCTACCATTCCAGGGATCATCTGTGTGAATCTCCGCTGGACACGCTCCAGGGCTAGTATGTCCTTCCTGAGGTGTGGGGGCCCAACATTGGACACAGTATTCTAAATGGGGCCGAACTAGCGCCTTATAAAGCCTCAGAAGCACATCGATGCTTTTATATTCCAACGCTCTGGAGATAAACAACAACATTACATTTGCTTTCTTAATTATGGACTCTACCTGCAAGTTAACCTTTAGAGAATCCTGGACCAACACTCCCAGATCTTTTGTACTTCTGTTGTGCGAATTTTCTCGCCATTTAGAAAATAGTCCATGCCTGTATTCTTTTTTCCAAAGTGCAAAACCTCACATTTACTCACATTGAATTTCATCAGCCATTTCCTGGACCACTCTCCTAAACTGTCTAAATCTTTCTGCAGCTTCCCCACCTCCACCTTGTCCACCTATCTTTGTATCATCAGCAAACTTTGCCAGAATGCCCCCAGTCCCTTCATCCAGATCATTAATATAAGGTGAACAGCTGTGGTCCCAACACTGAACCCTGCGGGACACCACTCGTCACCAGTTGCCAGTCTGAAAAAGAGCCTTTTATCCCAACTCTCTGCCTTCTGTCAGATAGCCAATCCTCAATCCAAGCCAGTAGCTCACCTCGAACACCATGGGCCCTCACCTTGCTCAGCAGCCTCCCGTGAGGCACCGTATCAAAGGCCTTTTGGAAGTCGAGATAGATAACATCTACTGGGTTTCCCTGATCTAACATACTTGTTACCTCTTCAAAGAATTCTAACAGGTTTGTCAGGCATGACCTCCCCTTACTAAGTCCATGCTGACTTGTTCTAATCTGACCCTGCACTTCCAGGAATTTAGAAATCTCATCCTTGACAATGGATTCAAGAATTTTACTAACTAACGAGGTTAGGCTAATCGGCCTATAATTTTCCATCTTTTGCCTTGATCCTTTCTTAAACAAGGGGGCTACAACAGCAATTTTCCAATCATCTGGGACTTTCCCTGACTCCAGTGACTTTTGAAAGATCACGACCAAAGCCTCCGCTATTTCCTCAGCCACCTCCCTCAGAACTCTAGGATGTAGCCCATCGGGGCCAGGAGATTTATCAATTTTTAGACCCTTTAGCTTTTCTAGCACTTTCTCTTTTGTAATGCCTACCATAGTCAACTCTGCCCCCTGGCTCTCCCTAATTGTTGGCATACTATTCACGTCTTCCATTGTGAAGACTGATACAAAGTACTTATTAAGTTCTTCAGCTATTTCCTTATCTCCCATCCCTAGCCTTCCAGCATCAATTTGGAGCGGCCCAATATCTACTTTTGCCTCTCGTTTGTTTCTTATGTATTGAAAGAAGCTTTTACTATCATTTCTAATATATTACTAGCTAGCCTACCTTCATATTTGATCTTCTCCTTCCTTATTGCTCTCTTTGTTATCCTCTGTCTGTTTTTGTAGCCTTCCCAATCTTCTGATTTCCCAGTGCTCTTGGCCACATTATAGGCTGTCTCTTTTTCTTTGATATATTTCCTGACTTCCTTTGTCAGCCATGGCTGTCTAATCCCACCCCGGATAATCTTTCTTTTCTTTGGGATGAACCTCTGTACTGTGTCCTCAATTACACCCAGAAACTCCTGCCATTGTTGGTCTACTGTCTTCCCCGCTAGGCTCTGCTTCCAGTCAATTTTCATCAATTCATCTCTCATGCCCCTGTAATTACCTTTATTTAACTGTAACACCATTACATCCAATTTTGCCTTTTCTCTTTCAAACTAGCACTAAGTTCAGAATAGCCTGCTCCCTTGTGGGCTCCATCACAAGCTGTTCCAAAAAGCCATCCTGCATACATTCCATGAATTCCCTTTCTTTGGATCCACCGGCAACATTATTCACCCAATCCACCTGCATATTGAAGTCCCCCATGATCACTCTGACCTTGCATTTCTGACATGCCCTATCTATTTCACGGTGCAACTTGCGCCCCTGGTCCTGATCACTGTTAGGAGGTCTGTACATAACTCCCATTATAGTTTTTTTGCCTTTGTGGTTCCTCAATTCCACCCACACAGACTCCACATCTTCTGACCCTATGTCATTCAGTGCCGTAAATTTAATTCCATTCTTAACTAACAAGGCAACCCCACCCGCTCTGCCCACCTCCCTGTCTTTTTGATATGTTGTGAACCCTTGGATATTTAACTGCCAGTCCTGAACTCCCCGCAACCATGTCTCTGTGATGCCTACCACATCATAATCATTCAAGATGATTTTACCTTCCTGCTGTTAACCTCAAGTCAATATGACATGGACCATTTAAGGGTCTCATCCAAAAGATCTGTGATAGTGTGGTGCAGCACTTTCTTCACAATGTACTGAAGATCTGGGCAGATATTGATCTCAGGTCCTTGGAGTGGAGCTTGCTTTTTTGGGAAATTACATTTTTGATTTAACGTCAGATGGACTTACATTAAATTGCAAATGACTGACATTAGTTCCTGCAACGAGTGATCTGTTCTAACCTGACTTCACCTTCTCATTTCCTTTAGCATCACAGAGAACAGTGTAACAAACACAAATAAGGCTGGAGAAACTCAACAGGTCTGACAGCATCTGTGAAAAGAGAAAGAAATAGTGTTTCGAGTCCAGTATGACTCCTCTTCAGAGGATTCTGTTCTGAAGAGTCACTTCCCAGCAATTTCTGTTTTGTTTCAGATCTCCAGCATCTGCAGTTCTTTGTTTTCTGCAGTTTGAAATGAATTGTCCCCATCTTGGCCAGTCATATGCCAGGGTCTCCGATGGATCAAGGGGGATGCTTGACATCATCAAAGCTGGGCAGCTTTGGGAGAAGACAGGTCTTGCTGTTGGACTGTCTTTCTTGTCACTGAATTTGGGGGAATCTTGCAAAAGCCGAAACTGGTGGCAGTTCTTCAGCAATTCTGGCTGCTGGTTGTAGATTGTCCAAGCCTCTGAAGCTTACTAGGGCAATCACTGCTGCTCAGTAAATCATGACCTTAGGTTCAGCTTTGCGATCCTCGTCCTCGTCCGAAGGCTGCATTGAACTGGCCCTGATCCTTTGCGAATATCTGGGATATTGACAGTCCATTTGTTTCAATGAAATAATGTGTGGCACAATGGCTAGCATTGCTGCCTCACAGTGCCAGGCACTTGGGTTTGATTCCAGCCTTGGGCGACTGTGTGTGTGGAGTCTGCACACTCTCCCCATGTCTGCGTTAGTTTCTGCCACAGTCCAAAGGCGTAGCAGGTTAGGTGGATTGGCCATGGGAAATTGTCTTGTGGTATCCAGGGATGTACAGGTGAGGTGAATTAGCTATCGAAATGTTGGGATAGGGATGGGTTGGTTAAGTCTGGGTGCAATTCTCTCTGGAGGGTCAGTATGGATTTGATGAGCTTTACCCATTATTCATTCATGGGATGAGCGCGTCGCTGGCAAGGTGGTGTGTATTGCCCATTTCTAATTGCCCAGATGGTATTTAAGAGTCAATCATATTGCTGTGAGTCTGGAGTCACATGTAGACCAGACCAGGTAAGGATGGCAGTTTCCTTCCTTAAAGAACATTAGTGAACCAGATGGGTTTTTCCCGACAATCAACAATGGATTCACAGTCATGATTAGATTCTTAATTCCAGATATTTAAGGTGTTAAATATCAGGATCAAAATCAGAAGTTTCTGGAAAAGCTCAGAAGATCTGTCGGCATCTGTGAAGAAAAAAAATCAAAGTAGTCAGAATGAATGTTTTGGGTCAAATGACCCTTCCTCAGAACTGAGGAATTGGAGCATCCTTTCCATTTGGAAGCTCGAATCAAGCGTGACCTGGGTCCGAGGCACAGCTTCCTTTGTTTTCCCTAACACCAGAGGCTACAATTTGCTGTTTCACTCTCCCACAGGTTCACAATACCGGAGGTTTGGAAGAAGTCATGCAAAAACGAAATGTTTGGCTAAGGTGAATGTGCTGTTCCGAGGAAGGGTCACCAGACCTGAAATGTTAACTGAGATTTTTTTTCTTCACAGATGCTGACAGATCTGCTAAACTTTTTCAGAAACTTCTGATTTTGGTCCTGATTTACAGAGTCTGCAGTTCTTTTGGTTTTTATTTAACATTTTTATCGGGGTTGCTTTATCTTTTCCGGCGTGGTGAGGTTCAAAATTGGGGGTAGCTGCTATCCCTCTTCTTACCATTAGAGGGCAGTGTTACTGATGTGTGGGGAGCGAGATGCTGGTGGAGAGATTATTACTGGCTGTTGTACTGTGCAGCTATTTTATAACACTGAAGGCAACCTTTTAATCAGACTGCATTTTAGGTGTCTGAAAGTGTTTTATCCTGTTAGACAATTACTTTAAATCCAAAAATAAATAAGAGAGGAAGGGAAATTAGGAGCTTAGGTCCTATGAAAAAGTTAACACTCTGTGCTGGTTATAGGACCTATAGCAGTTGTGAAAACAGATGACAACAATGCAACGGCAGTCAACCGAATGTAGTTACCATGATGAATCCTGTTAAACTGGCTGTACGAAGATGTACATTTGGCATCAATGTGATTCAACATTAGCTTATATTTGTATAATACCTTTTTATAACGTGTTAAAATGTCCCAAATTGATTCACAGGTGCATGCTACTGCAAAGTATGACCCTGAGCCACAGAAGGAGATAGTAGGTCAGTAAGCTACAGACTTCTGTCCTAAAGAAGGAAAGTAGGGTAAACAGTACATAGCCATAGGGAAGACATTCCAGACTTTGGTGTCTAGGCAACTAACATTGCGCTGATACAAGACAGAGGACTAAAGGAGCCCAAATATCTTAAAGTGTTGCAGAGCCAGAGGATTTTGCAGTTGGTTATGCAAAATAAAAATTCTCCCCCTTCCCTTTATGGGAAATAGTTTTTCTTTTTGAGGTGAAACACGTCCCTAAACATGTCACCCCTCAACCTCCTACGCTCCAATGAAAAACATCCCAACCTATCCAGTCTCTCCTCATAGCTCAAACCCTTCATTTCCGGCAAGTCACTTCTGAATGCATATGGGATGAAGTAGGTTGGGAACTTCCTTGGAGATCCCCCATTATAAATCATCAGTCAAGGTCAGCAGAGAAGTGGAAGGGGCTCTGATGAAATTTGTGGTTGCAATAAATAAAGGATGAGGAAAAAGAAGTGTAAGAGCCAGGAGATGTAAAATCGAGTTAAGGGCAATCAGCACAGAAGTGTTATGGTGCAGGAGGCCTTTCAATCCATTATGTCTGCACTGGCTCTCCAGTGAGCATCATAACTTCCTGCTGTTTTTCTGCCATTCTGTCATTTCCTTGCACACTGTTTCTCTCTAACTATCATCTAATGCACCCTTGAATGATTCGAATGAATCGACCTTCATCATGTTTCCACGCACTGCATTCCCAATCTGAACCATTTGTTGTGTGAAAAAGGTTTTTAGCACAAAAGGGTCTAGGCCAGAAACATCAGCTTTTGTGCTCCTAAAATGCTGCTCGGCCTGCTGTGATCACCCAGCTTCACACTTTGTTATCTCTAGCACATTGTATTTGTTTCTTTTGCAAATCACTTTAACTATGTGTATTCTCATTTTTGATCCTTTAATGATTGGGAGCAGTTTCTCCCGATCTACTCTATCCACTCCCGTGATGACTTTGAAAATTTCTATAAGATGTCCTCTTGGCCTTCCTCTCTCCAAGGATAACAGTCCAAATAGTTCCAAACTTTACTCATTCCTGGAACCATTGTTGTAAATAGCTTCTGCTCTCTCTCCAGTGCACTCACATCCTAGCCGTAGTGTGGTGACCAGAACTGTACACAATATTCCAGATGAGGTCTAAAAAATATACAACCTGCTTGCTCTAGTACTCTATTGCCCTATTAATAAAGCTTGGGATATTGTATGCTTTATTAACTGTTCTCTCCACCTGCCTTGATCTGTGCACATGTACAAGCAAGTCTCTCTGCTCCCACATTCACTTTAGAATTTAGTCTTTATTATATAATCTCTATCCATGTTATTCCTATCAAAATGTGTCACCTCACACTTGTCTGCACTGAACTTCATCTGTTGCCTATCCACTCACTACACCAACTTGAGTGTATGCTCTTTAGAGTTTCTACACTGTCTTCATCACAGTTTACAATGCTATCTCATGCCAGTTCCTGGTCAACCTTAAGTACAATGATCTATCCAGCATATCCTCCTCATCAGTTTTGAAACCTTCTAGTGACAGAGTTTCCTCCTTTGTCACCATGGCCAGCGTAGCATCTACCTCCTTGACAAAGACAAGTATTCATTTAATACTCAGGATAATCCTGCCTTCATATGTAAATTCCCTTTTTGGTGTCTTATCATCCCTACTATTCCTTTCATCGCTCTTTTCCTATTTATATGCCTGTAGTAGACATTGGGAATGCTGTTTATGTTGGCTAGAGCCTTTACTCACAGTTCCTCTTTGCTTCTCCAATATGCATTTTCATTTTCCCTCTGAAACTTATGTTATCCTCTTTGTTCTCAACCGTATATCCTGCTTGATATCTATCCATAAACACACTTTTAGTTCTATCTTAATGTCTATCTTTTTGTCATTAATGGAGCTCTGGATTTCTTTCTCTTGTCATTCCTTTCATGAAAATATACTGTGCCTGAATCAGATTCTCTTTGAAGGTAGCACATTGTTCGGTTACAATTACATCCCTTTCTTAAGGTCTACCCGGCTCAATTCCATTCCTGCCCCACTGAAGTTGGCTGCACATTAAATGTTTTTTTCTTACCTTGGACTAATCAATGTCATTCTCCGAAACCTTATATTTCAACGATTACTGTCTCCCAAATGTTCACACACTGTCAGCTGATTCATTTGGCCCACCTCATTTCTACAAACCAGGTCCACAGTGCATCCTTTCTTGTTGAATTGGACACACAATGCTACAGGAAATCTCCTGAACACAATCCAGGAACATTTGCCCCTCACTGTCTCTTACATTACCAGTATCCTAATTTCCTATATTTGGGAGATTAAAGACCCCATTATAACACTTTGATAATGTTGACAATTTCCCCACAGATTTATCCATGTATATCCATCCCACGAATTGTTGGAATATGGACCATGCTGAACAATATATGCACTCTCTTATTCCTCAGCTCTAGCCACATTGATCCTATCCTTGAAGCCCCTGGAACGTCTCCTTTTATCAGCATCACAATACTCTCCAAACCAAACTGTCACTCTTCCCCCTTTAAAGGCTAAGTGCTGTGGATACCAGAAATCTGAAACAAACACAGAGAACGCTTGAGAAACAGGTCTGGCAGCATCTGTAGAGAGAGAAACTGGATTAACATTTTAGGGAGATACATACCAGGCTTGACACTTTTAAGTCCAGTTGCGTCTGTCTACAGGTGCTGCTAGACAGCTGAGTTTCTCCAGCATTCTCTGTGCTTGTTTCATATCTCTGCCTTTCTTTATTTTTCGATTTTGTTTGAAACTTAGTAGCCAAGAATATTTAGCACACAGTCTTGCCTTTCTTTATGCAGATCTCTGTTATTGCTACAATATCATACTTCCACAAGGCAATTTGTATTAGTAACTCTTTAATCTTATTAACTATATGCTGCGTATTCACATACATACACAGTAACTATGATTTAGATTTTATTACTATCTCCCTTACTCTAAATTCACTTTTTAATCTGTATAGTCGTGATATCTGTCTCTCCTGGTGTTCTTCTCTAATACTTCTCCTTGGTTTCAAACCTCTGCCCGGTTAGTTTAAAGCCCTCCCAGCAGCACTATTGAAAAGAACACAAGGAGCCCAGTCCCGGTTCTGTTTCGGTAAAAGCTGTCTAGTTTCTACAGGTGCCATCTTCCACATAGCTACTCTCAGTATCCCAGAAATTTGAAGCTCTCCCTCCTGCACCATCTTTCCAGCCGTGACCTATAGAGTCATAGAGCTATACAACACAGAAACAGACTATTCAGTTCAACTCATCTATGCCGATCAGATATCCTAAACTGATCAAGTCCCATTTTCCACTAATTGGCCCATATCCCTCTAATCCCTTCAAAGTCCGAGGGAAAATTGATGAACAGAGAGATCTGGGTGTTCAGGTCCATTGTTCCCTGAAGGTGACAACGCAGGTCAATAGGGTGGTCACGAAGGCATATGGCATGCTTTCCTTCATTGGGCGGGGTATTGAGTACAAGAGTTGGCAGGTCATGTTGCAGTTGAATAGGACTTTGGTTCGGCCACATTTGGAATACTGTGTACATTTATGGTCGCCACATTACCAAAAGGATGTGGATGCTTTGGAGAGGGTGCAGAGGAGATTCACCAGGATGTTGCCTGGTATGGAGGGTGCTAGCTATGAAGAGAGGTTGAATAGATTAGGATTACTTTCATTAGAAAGATGGAGATTGAGGGGGGAACCTGATTGAGGTCTACAAAATCATGAGGGGTATAGACAGGGTGGATAGCAAAAAGCTTTTTCCCGGAGTAGGGGACTCAATTACTAGGGGGTCATGAGTTCAAAGTGAGAGGAGGAAAGTTTAAGGGAGATATGCGTGGAAAGTTCTTTACACAGAGGGTGGTGGGTGCCTGGAATGCATTGCCAGCAGAGGTGGTAGACGCAGACACGTTAGCGTCTTTTAAGATATATTTGGACAGGTACATGGATGGGCAGGGAGCAAATGGACACAGACCGTTAGAAAATAGATGACAGGTTAGACAGAGGATCTTGATCGGTGCAGGCTTGGAGGGCCGAAGGGCCTGTTCCTGTGCTGTAGGTTTCTTTGTTCTTTGCTCTTTGTAATTCATGTGCCTATTCAGATGCCTTCTAAGTTTTGTAATTGTACCTGCCACCACCACCTCCTCTGGCAGCTCATTCCATAATTGCTCCAGCCTCTGTGTGAGAAAGGTATCCCTTAGGTCCTTTTTAAAGTTTCCCCGTCTCACCTTAAACCTATTCCCTCTAGTTTTGGAATCCCCTGCCCTGGGAAAAAGTATCTACTATTCACCCTCCCCATGCCCCTCATGATTTTATAAACCTCTATAAGATCACCCCTCAGCCTCCGACACTCCAGGGAAAAAACGTCCCATCCTATTCAGCTTCTCCCTGTACCTCAAACACTCCAATCTTTTTCTCAGCCAATACAAGTTTGACATATCTTTCCTTTAGCATTGAATGCAATGTTCTAAAATTGACCTCATCAATGTCTTGTACAGCTGCAACATGCCATCCTAACTCCTGCACTCACTGCACTGACCAATGAAGGCAAGCATGCCTAACACCATCTTCACCACGCTTCCTACCTGTGACTCCACTTTCGATGAACTATGCACCTGCACCCTTTCGTCTTGTGTTGCTATTTCTGTACTTAATTGCACGTGACATTGAGAGTAATCTTGTCCCTTTGCTTGGCAGCATTCCACAGGGAGCAATCCCTCCATGAAACACTTAACCCACTCATCCACCACTCCTAACATTTCCTCACTCTCACATGGCATCTTCCCCTGCAATCAAGGAAGACGCAACACTTCTCTATTCATCACCTTGTTCCTCACTGTCGAAGACCCCCAAATACACCTTCCAAGTGAAATGGCATTTTACTTGCACTTCAGTCAAATACATCAACTGTATTCACTGCTCACAATGTGGCCTCTTTTAAATTGCTGAGGCTGAACTTTGCAGGACACGTCCATTCTGTCTGTAGGAATGACCCTAACCCCCCAGTTACTTGCCTGTTCAACAAACCACCTGCTCTTGTGCTGATATTTCTGTCCCAGGCCTGCTGCAATGTTCCAACAAGCACAACATGAGCTCAAGTAACAGGACTTCATTTTCTGCTTAGCCACTTTACAGCCTCTAGGACTCAACATTGAACTCCACATCAGCAGAACCTGGCACGTGATATCTGTCCTCCTTTGTTCTTATGCCCACCACCTCCACCAACTGTCCCCATCCCCACCCAAGGTTTTATCTTATTTGTACCTTGTTTGTTTTGCTCTCAGCAGAGTGAACTCATTTTCATGCTTCCACATCTTTACTTCTCTATTTCTCTTTCACCGCAATGAGCAACGTCTTTGTCTGTTGCACTGGGTTTCCACATGAACTGTTCCTGCTGCTCCTCCTCCTCCTCTGTTAAAAGTATTTTCCCACCCCTCTCAGTTCTGAAGAAGAGTTATTTTGAACTTGAAACATTAACTTTTGTTTCTCTCTGTACAGATCTTGCTTGACTGATTGAATTCCACCAACATTTTCAGTGTTCGTTTCAGACTGCCAGAATCCGCAGTATTTTGCTTTTGCCAACAGATTAGATCTAAGCTCTACAGTCTACATCCAATTATGAATGGTAGGGGACAGTTAAGCAACTAACAGGAAAAAATTGATTGACAAATCGCCCCAAAACCTATCAATTGTTGATTCCAACACATCAGAGCAAAGGAAAGTTGGATAGGCTGGGACTTTTTTCACTGGAGCGAAGGAGGTTGAGAGGTGACCTGATAGAAGTTTATAAAATAATGAGAGGTATTGATAGAGGTGATCGTAGTTGTCTTTTCTCCAAGTTGGGGAACTTCAACACTAGGTGGTCACATTTCCAAGGTGGGAGGAGAGAGATTTTAAAAAAGACATAAGAGGCAAATTCACGTGTGGAATGAACTTCCTGAGGAAGTGGTGGATGTGGGTAAAATTACAATGTTTAAAAGATATTTGGATTGATATATGAAGAGGAAAGTTTGGAGGGATATGGGCCAAGGTGGGACGAGTTAAGTTTGGGATTATGTTCAGCATGGACTGGTTAGGCCCGAAGGGTCTATTTCTGTGCCGTGTGACTCTACGACTCTATAAAAGGCTGAAGCATTTGTAATCACTTGCAGCCAGAAATGCTGAGTGGATGATGCATTATAGCTCGCTCTTGAGGTTCCTAGTAACAAACAGGCTGAAACAAATTCAATTGACAGCCACAAGTGTGGAGCAGTGTCAGAGTGGGATAAGGGAACAGCAACATGTCAATCCACGATGATTGCTACTCTGCAGAATTCCCAAGGCTTATTTTTCCATCTCTTCTTGCTGCAAGAGTGTATCTAGTCTTCTCAAGAAATTATCACCTTCAGTGAACTTTCATGGTTACATCACCATCATTATCTTTGATTCATACATCATCCTTTTATTGTTCTTGTTTTTAACAAAGATTTCCTCCTATTGAAATATTCACCCCCCTTATTCCAGGACCCAACAATGACTTTAACAGCTCCCTCCAGAAGCTGCAAATGTCAAGCTGACAATCCTCTCTCTTCCAAAGAAGATAATAATAGCAACTTGCAGTTACATAACACAGTTAACATAATATTAACTTTCTCAAGGTGTTTCTCAGGAATGAATATGAAACAATATTTAACACAAATTCAACTTCGTTAAGGTCACAACAACTCAGATTATGTCATTTCATGCATTGGAGGGACAGGAAGATTTCAAATTGTTTTTTAATTCATAATGAGAATTAAATTGCTCCAAAGAGAAATAGATGGATATAGCAATATGGCATTTTGAAGAGGAACATGCTCTATTGATACATTTATTAGAACAAATGGACTCCAGTGATCCTTTTCAATTCAATAGAAAATCAGGAATTAGTTAATGGATTTTAAGATAAGGAACAGTCAGCCTCCATTGAATGTGCTTCAATTACTATTCAACTAAAATGACTAATATCCTGAATCATCATTGTTGTTCATCACTGCTTTTCAAGGGCAATAGAACATGTTTGCTTAGGTTTGACTATGACATTTTCAAATTTATAAACTCTTTGAGAAGCTTATTATTGGACTCAAGTTCTGCACTTTGACCAGGCCACTCTCACTAACCATCCCTCCTTACAAAGTAAAAAATCACAAGACACCAGGTTATAGTCCAACAGGTTTATTTGAAAACACAAGCTTTCACAACTCAGCTCCTTCCTCAGGTGCAGATTGAGAGCAAAAGTATAAGACACAGGGTTTGCAAACAGAAAGGTAACAATCCTAAAACCGGCCTCCTCTTATCAAATGTTTAATCAGTTAGGAAGGAGACTACTGATTAAAATGCAAAATCTAGATTCCTTTCAAGTTATTATCACAAGATAATTAAAGGTTTTATCAATGTATACAAGAGATGACATCTCAAGTCAAACAATGCATTTGAGGTGTGAGGTCTTGTTTAGAATATTTCTATGTTTTAAACTGGGGACAGGTTTTATTATATAGAGCAAAACAGAACATATCTGCAAACAAACAAACATCTTGGATAAAATACTTCATGTGTGTGTCTATCTATGTCTGTGTGTGTGTGTGTGTGCCCGTGTGCTTGAGAGAGAGTTTGTGTGTGAGAGAGAGGGTCTGTGTAAGTGTGCGAGAATGTGTGAGTGTGCTTGTGTGAGAGGGTGTATGTGTATGCATACGTGTGCGTGTATGTGTGTGTATGAGAGTACATAGTGTGATGGGGTCACCTGTAGAACATAGAACATAGAAAAGTACAGCACAGTACAGGCCCTTCGGCCCACGATGTTGTGCCGTGGAATAATCCTAATCCAAAAATAAAATAACCTAACCTACATTCCCCTCAATTTACTGCTGTCCATGTGCATGTCCAGCAGTCGCTTAAATGTCACTAATGACTCCACTTCCACGACTACCACTGGTAAACTATTCCATGTGCTCACAACTCTCTGGGTGAAGAACCTCCCTCTGACGTCTCCTCTATACCTTCCTCCTAACACCTTAAAACTATGACCCCTCGTGGCAGTCAATGCTGCCCTGGGGAACAGTCTCTGGCTATCGACTCTATCCATGCCTCTCATTACCTTGTACACCTCGATCAGGTCACTTCTCTTCCTCCTTCTCTCCAGAGAGAAAAGTCTGAGCTCAGTCAACCTCTCCTCATAAGACAAGCCCTCCAGTCCAGGCAGCATCCTGGTAAACCTCCTTTGCACCCTCTCTAAAGCTTCCACATCTTTCCTATAATAGGGCAACCAGAACTGGACACAATATTCCAAGTGTGGTCTCACCAGGGTTTTGTAGAGCTGCAGCATAACCTTGCGGCTCTTAAACTCGATCCCCCTGTTAATGAAAGCCAAAACACCATATGCTTTCTTAACAACCTTATCCACTTGGGTGGCAACTTTGAGGGAGCTATGCACTTGAACACCGAGATCCCGCTGTTCCTCCACACTGCCGAGAATCCTGCCTTTAATCCTATATTCAGCATTTAAGTTTGACCTTCCAAAATGCATCACTTCGCATTTATCCAGGTTGAACACCATCTGCCATTTCTCAGCCCAGCTCTGCATTCTGTCAATGTCTCGCTGAAGCCTGCAATAGCCCTCGATACTATCAACGGCACCTCCAACCTTTGTGTCATCGCCAAACATACTAACCCACCCCTCAACCTCCTCATTCAAGTCATTTATAAAAACTACAAAGAGCAGAGGCCCAAGAACAGAGCCCAGAGCCCTGCGGGACACCACTCAGCACTCACCTCTAGGCAGAATACTTACCATCTACAACTACTCTCTGCCTCCTGTCAGCCAACCAATTCTGAATCCAGACAGCCAAATCACCCTGTATCCCATACCTCCTGACTGTATGAATGAGTCTGCCGTGGGGAACCTTATCAAATGCCTTGCTGAAGTCCATGTACACCACATCCACTGCTCGAACCTCGTCAACCTGTCTCGTGACTTCCTCAAAGAACTCAATAAGATTTGTAAGGCAAGACCTGCCCCTCACAAAGCCATGCTGATTCCCTTTAATCACGCTATGCTTTTCCAAATAGCCATAAATCCTATCCCTCAGAATTCTTTCCAAAACCTTGTTGACCACAGACGGAAGACTGACTGGTCTGTAATTTCCATGGATTTCCCTATACCCTTTCTTGAAAAGAGGAACACCATTTTCCTCCCTCCAACCTTCCAGTAGTGCAACACGAACCCACAATCACGATTGAGATCATCCTCATGGGTATGGAACTTGGCTATTAGCCTCTGCTCAGTGATTCTGCGTTGTTGTATATCTCGAAGTCCGCCTTAGAGGGTGCTTACCTGAAGATTGGGCGCTGAATGTCCTTGGCCCCTGAAGTGTTCCCCCACTGGGAGGGAACGTCCCCATCCGGTGATTGTTGTGCCGTGTCCATTCATCCCTTGACATAGCATCTGCGTGGTCTCACCAATATACCATCCCTCGGGCCATCCTTTGCCTGCATCACATGAGTGAGATAACATTGGCCGAGTCACGAGTATCTGCTGTGTACATGGTGAGTGGTGTTCCCAAGTGTGATGGTAGTGTCCATGCTGATGATCTGATATGCCTTGCAGAAGTTGCCATGGCAGGGTTGTGTGGCGTTGTGGTCGATGTTGTCCTGAAGGCTGCGTAGTTTGCTGCAATCAATGGTCTGTTTAAGATTTGGCGGTTGTTTGAAGGCGAGACGTGTAGGGAAGATCGTAGTGAGATACTCATCATTGATAACGTGTTGAAGGCTGCGAAGAACATGGCATAGTTTCTCTGCACCGGGAAGTACTGGACAATGAAGGGAACCCTATCAGCTGTATCTCGTGTCTGCCTTCTGAAGAAGTCATTACGGTTTTTTGCTGTGGCACGATGGAATTGGTGATTGATGAGTTGAGCATCGTATCCTGTTCTTATGCGGGTGTCCTTCAACACCTTCAGGTGGTTGTCATGCTCCCCTCATCGGAGCAGATTCTGTGTATGCTTAGGGATTGTCTGTAGGGGATGGCTTTTTAAAATATGTTCAGGGTAGAGCTACAGAAGTGCAACATCGTGAGGTTATCTGTGGGTTTGAAGTAGGGTGAGGTACAGAGGTGTCTGTTCTTGATGGAGATGTGTGTGTCCAGGAATGAGACTGATTCTAAACAGTAGTCCATGTTAAGTCTGATGGTGGAATGAAACTTGTTGATATCACGATGTAGTTATTTCAGTGATTCCTCGCCAGAAGACAGACACGAGATATGACACGTAGGGTACCCTTCATCGCCCAGTACTTCCCAGGAGAGGAGAAACTATGCCATGTTCTTCGTAGTTTTCAACATATTATTGACAAAGAATCTCTCTGCGCCTCCATTTCTCACCTTCAAACATTCATTCTCTGTCAAGTGTACACACACACACACACACACACACACACACACACACACACACACACACACACACACAAACGCAGACACACATGAATTATTTCATCCAAGATCTTTGCAGTTACATTCTTTTTTGCTCAATATAATAAAACCTGACCCCAATTTAAAACATAGACAGATTCTAAGCAAAACATTACACCTAAAATGCATTGTCTGACCCGAGATGTCACCTCTTGTATACATTGATAAAACCTCTAATTATCTTGGGACAATGAATTGAAAGGAATCTAGGTTTTGCATTTTAATCAGTAGTCTCTTTCTTAACTGATTAAAGATTTAACAGGAGGCGGCCAGTTTTAGGGTTGTGAACTTTCTGATTGCAAACTCTTATACCCTCTTTCTCACACTATGCCTGATGAAGGAGCAGCGCTCCGAAAGCTTGCGTTTTCAAATAAACCTGTTGGACTATAACCTGCGTCATGTGACTTTTGACCTTGTCTGCCCCAGTCCAACACTCGCATTGCCAAATCACGGATGTCACCTCCTTACAGATACAGAATGTCAAGTCTAAATAGCTTAAACACAGAAGTAAAAGTTTGAAAGTTTAACAATTTGGATTCCTTAAAGGAAAGCCTGCTTGGTTATAAACAATGAAAAGATCAAAATTAGAGAAATACAAAACTAAAAATATATTATGTACAGGAAAAGTGTGAGATAAATCTGATATACTATAAAACAGCTAGAAATTATGCAGTGAAAAGTTTCTTCTGTAGCTAGCTCTGTAGTGCACAAAACCAGCCACACCAAAATAATCGTGCTAATGTTATCAGAAAGAGAGACCCACAACTCCACAAATACTAGATTCAATCAAATTGTTAAACTAAATTTCCAGGAGCAGGTGGGATTTTGTCTCTTGAGAACAATAAAAAAAAGTAACAATCTCTTTGGTGTAACTGTCTTGAAACAGCATCTCAGCTTGTCTTGTCACAGAATCATGGAGTCATACAGCATGGAAACAGACCGCTCGGTCCAAGTAGTTCATGCCAACTATATTCCCAACCGAACTAATCCCACTTGCCTGTATTTGGTCCATGTCCCCCCAGATGTTTCCTATTCACGCACCTGTCCAAATGTCTTTTAAATGTTGTAACTATCTGCATCCACCACTTCCTCTAGCAGTTCATTTCACACACGAACCACTTTCTGTGTAGAAAAGGGAAAAGATCCTTGTTATTCACCTTATCAATACCCCTCACGATTTTATAAACCTCTATAAGGTCACCTCTCGACCTCCTGTGAAATAAGTCCCAGCTTAACCAGTCTATCTTTGTTGTACGTGACTCAAATTTCAAAGAATTATGTACCTGAACCCCTAGGTCGCTCTGTTCTGCAACACTACTCAGGGCCCTACCATTAATTGTATAAGTCCTGCCCTTGTCTTCTGTGGTTTGGAGGGAGGAGAAGGATCCAAATTGTTTTTCAATTCATAATGTGAATTAAATTGCTTCAAAGAGAAATGGACAGATGTAGCAATACGACATTTAAACAGGAACATGTTCTACTGATAGATTTATTAGAACAAATGGACTCTAGTGATTTCTTCAATCCAATAAAAGTTTAGGAATTAGTTACAGTTTGAAGGTAAAGAATAATCATCTCTCATTCAATCTTTAAAGGCTGAAGTAAGAGCTCACGTAATGGTTACATGGTTTGTGATATATAGAGGAAAGATTTTATCCTCTCAAATTCCCTTATGGTTAATTTAGTCCTTTGTTTGCTAAAAAAAATTGAAATGTATTAAATATTTACTTTTTCACCTTAGGCTGAGAATGAATAAAAGTCTTAAAATTTTAATTGCTTCATTATTCAACTTACATTGTTTATTTGAACACCCATGTGGAAGAAACACATTCCCCAGCAGACAATGCTCTTTGAGAGGACTTTAGCTAACAGAACAGAGACTTTATTTCCTTTGAGGGGTAATAAGTCCATAATAAAATAAAATCTCAAGCCTCCAACCAGCTAAAGATGTGATCGAGAATGACAGACCACAAACTATTTTATGCATTTTATATTGCTCATTCAAGTCTTGTATTGTTTATTTTGGGAAGATCAATTGCATTCTAAGCATCTCTCCCTTGCATGGCTAAATAACTACTGACATGATCGAAAAACAAGCATTGTTTATGCAGGAGTGGTTAGCATAGAATGCACTGTGCCATAGTGTGGGATTTAGTTGGGAATTAGACACACATCTGAAGGAATAAAGGAAATCAAGGCTGCAGGGGGATAAAGGTTATCATAATTAGGTGAATTGTTGTATCGAGACAGTGCATACAAGATGGACTGAAAGTCCTCCTTCTGTAACTGTTCTGACATTATATGAAGTAGCACGAGCAAAGCTGATAGAATAATAGAATGCCAGCAGCTTGGCAGCAGGATGTTCAGCCCATCCTCCAAAGACCGTCCAAAATAGGCCGCCAGCCCTTGCATTTCCCAGGCCTGCACATCCGTGGGCAATTTCCCATGGTCAATCCACCTAACGCAGAGATCTTTGGACTGTGGGAGGAAACCAGACACCCAAACAGACTATGCACACATCCACACAGTCACCCAAAGGTGGGATTGAACCCACCTCCCAAGCAGTGTCAGGTAGCAGCGCGAACTGCTGAGCGAGCGAGGTGCCCACAACGGTTGTGGCTGTGGTAGTGGCTGTGGTTGTGGTTGTGGCTGTGGTTGTGGTTGTGGCTGTGGCTGTGGCTGTGGCTGTGGCTGTGGCTGTGGTAGTGGCTGTGGTTGTGGTTGTGGCTGTGGCTGTGGCTGTGGCTGTGGCTGTGGCTGTGGCTGTGGCTGTGGCTGTGGCTGTGGCTGTGGCTGTGGTTGTGGCTGTGGCTGTGGCTGTGGCTGTGGTTGTGGCTGTGGCTGTGGCTGTGGCTGTGGCTGTGGCTGTGGCTGTGGTTGTGGCTGTGGCTGTGGCTGTGGCTGTGGCTGTGGCTGTGGCTGTGGCTGTGGTGGTTGTGGCTGTGGCTGTGGCTGTGGTTGTGGTTGTGGCTGTGGCTGTGGCTGTGGCTGTGGCTGTGGTTGTGGCTGTGGCTGTGGCTGTGGCTGTGGCTGTGGCTGTGGTTGTGGTGGTTGTGGCTGTGGCTGTGGCTGTGGCTGTGGCTGTGGCTGTGGCTGTGGTTGTGGTTGTGGCTGTGGCTGTGGCAGTGGCTGTGGCAGTGGCTGTGGCTGTGGCTGTGGCTGTGGCTGTGGCTGTGGCTGTGGCTGTGGCTGTGGTTGTGGTGGTTGTGGCTGTGGCTGTGGCTGTGGCTGTGGCTGTGGCTGTGGCTGTGGCTGTGGCTGTGGTTGTGGTTGTGGCTGTGGCTGTGGCTGTGGTTGTGGCTGTGGCTGTGGCTGTGGCTGTGGCTGTGGCTGTGGCTGTGGCTGTGGTTGTGGTTGTGGCTGTGGCTGTGGCTGTGGTTGTGGTGGTTGTGGCTGTGGCTGTGGCTGTGGTTGTGGTTGTGGCTGTGGCTGTGGCTGTGGCTGTGGCTGTGGTTGTGGCTGTGGCTGTGGCTGTGGCTGTGGCTGTGGCTGTGGCTGTGGCTGTGGCTGTGGTTGTGGTTGTGGCTGTGGCTGTGGCTGTGGCTGTGGTTGTGGTGGTTGTGGCTGTGGCTGTGGCTGTGGCTGTGGCTGTGGCTGTGGCTGTGGCTGTGGCTGTGGTTGTGGTTGTGGCTGTGGCTGTGGCTGTGGTTGTGGTGGTGGTGGTGGCTGTGGTTGTGGTTGTGGCTGTGGCTGTGGCTGTGGCTGTGGTTGTGGTTGTGGTGGTGGCTGTGGCTGTGGTTGTGGTGGTGGTGGTGGCTGTGGTTGTGGTTGTGGCTGTGGCTGTGGTTGTGGTTGTGGCTGTGGCTGTGGCTGTGGCTGTGGCTGTGGCTGTGGTTGTGGCTGTGGCTGTGGCTGTGGCTGTGGCTGTGGCTGTGGCAGTGGCTGTGGCTGTGGCTGTGGCTGTGGCTGTGGCTGTGGTTGTGGCTGTGGCTGTGGCTGTGGCTGTGGCTGTGGCAGTGGCTGTGGCTGTGGCTGTGGCTGTGGCTGTGGCTGTGGCTGTGGCTGTGGTTGTGGCTGTGGCTGTGGCTGTGGCTGTGGCTGTGGCTGTGGCTGTGGCTGTGGTTGTGGTTGTGGCTGTGGCTGTGGCTGTGGCTGTGGCTGTGGCTGTGGTTGTGGTTGTGGTTGTGGCTGTGGCTGTGGCTGTGGCTGTGGCTGTGGCAGTGGCTGTGGTTGTGGTTGTGGTTGTGGCAGTGGTTGTGGTTGTGGCTGTGGCTGTGGCTGTGGCTGTGGTTGTGGCTGTGGTTGTGGCTGTGGCTGTGGCTGTGGCTGTGGCTGTGGCTGTGGTTGTGGTTGTGGTTGTGGTTGTGGCTGTGGTTGTGGCAGTGGCTGTGGCTGTGGCTGTGGCTGTGGTTGTGGTTGTGGCTGTGGCTGTGGCTGTGGCAGTGGCTGTGGCTGTGGCTGTGGCTGTGGCTGTGGCTGTGGCTGTGGTTGTGGCTGTGGCTGTGGCTGTGGTTGTGGCTGTGGCTGTGGCTGTGGTTGTGGTGGTGGTTGTGGTTGTGGCTGTGGTTGTGGCTGTGGTTGTGGTTGTGGCTGTGGCTGTGGTTGTGGCTGTGGTTGTGGTTGTGGCTGTGGTTGTGGCTGTGGTTGTGGCTGTGGTTGTGGCTGTGGCTGTGGTTGTGGCTGTGGTTGTGGTTGTGGCTGTGGCTGTGGCAGTGGCTGTGGCTGTGGCTGTGGCTGTGGTTGTGGCTGTGGCTGTGGCTGTGGCTGTGGTTGTGGCTGTGGTTGTGGTTGTGGTTGTGGTTGTGGCTGTGGCAGTGGTTGTGGTTGTGACTGTGGTTGTGGTTGTGGCTGTGGTTGTGGCTGTGGCTGTGGCTGTGGCTGTGGTTGTGGCTGTGGCTGTGGCTGTGGTTGTGGCTGTGGCAGTGGCTGTGGCTGTGGTTGTGGCTGTGGCAGTGGTTGTGGTTGTGGTTGTGGCTGTGGCTGTGGTTGTGGTTGTGGCTGTGGTTGTGGTTGTGGCTGTGGCTGTGGCTGTGGCTGTGGTTGTGGTTGTGGCTGTGGTTGTGGCTGTGGTTGTGGTTGTGGCTGTGGTTGTGGTTGTGGCTGTGGTTGTGGTTGTGGCTGTGGCTGTGGTTGTGGCTGTGGCTGTGGTTGTGGCTGTGGCTGTGGTTGTGGTTGTGGCTGTGGTTGTGGTTGTGGCTGTGGCTGTGGCTGTGGCTGTGGCTGTGGTTGTGGTTGTGGCTGTGGTTGTGGCTGTGGTTGTGGCTGTGGTTGTGGTTGTGGTGGTGGCTGTGGCTGTGGTTGTGGTGGTGGTGGTGGCTGTGGTTGTGGTTGTGGCTGTGGCAGTGGCTGTGGCTGTGGCTGTGGTTGTGGTGGTGGCTGTGGCTGTGGTTGTGGTTGTGGCTGTGGCTGTGGCTGTGGCTGTGGCTGTGGTTGTGGTTGTGGTTGTGGTGGTGGCTGTGGTTGTGGCTGTGGCTGTGGCAGTGGTTGTGGTTGTGGCTGTGGTTGTGGTTGTGGCTGTGGCTGTGGCTGTGGCTGTGGTTGTGGCTGTGGTTGTGGTTGTGGCTGTGGCTGTGGTTGTGGTGGTGGCTGTGGCAGTGGTTGTGGTTGTGGTTGTGGCTGTGGCTGTGGTGGTGGCTGTGGCTGTGGCAGTGGTTGTGGTTGTGGTTGTGGCTGTGGCTGTGGCTGTGGCTGTGGCTGTGGTTGTGGCTGTGGCAGTGGTTGTGGTTGTGGCTGTGGCTGTGGTTGTGGCTGTGGCTGTGGCAGTGGCAGTGGCTGTGGCTGTGGTTGTGGCTGTGGTTGTGGCTGTGGCTGTGGCTGTGGCTGTGGCTGTGGCTGTGGCTGTGGCTGTGGCTGTGGTTGTGGTTGTGGCTGTGGCTGTGGCTGTGGCTGTGGTTGTGGCTGTGGCAGTGGCTGTGGTTGTGGCTGTGGCTGTGGTTGTGGCTGTGGCTGTGGCAGTGGCAGTGGCTGTGGTTGTGGCTGTGGTTGTGGTGGTGGTGGTGGTGGTGGCTGTGGCTGTGGCTGTGGCTGTGGCTGTGGCAGTGGCTGTGGCTGTGGCTGTGGCAGTGGCAGTGGCTGTGGCTGTGGCTGTGGCTGTGGCTGTGGCTGTGGCTGTGGTTGTGGCTGTGGCAGTGGCAGTGGCAGTGGCTGTGGCTGTGGCTGTGGCTGTGGTTGTGGTTGTGGCTGTGGCTGTGGTTGTGGCTGTGGCTGTGGCTGTGGTTGTGGTTGTGGTTGTGGCTGTGGTTGTGGTTGTGGCTGTGGTTGTGGCTGTGGCTGTGGCAGTGGCTGTGGTTGTGGCTGTGGTTGTGGCTGTGGCTGTGGCTGTGGTTGTGGCTGTGGTTGTGGTGGTGGTGGCTGTGGCTGTGGCTGTGGCTGTGGCTGTGGTTGTGGCTGTGGCTGTGGCTGTGGCTGTGGCAGTGGTTGTGGTTGTGGCTGTGGTTGTGGTTGTGGTTGTGGCTGTGGTAGTGGCTGTGGCTGTGGCTGTGGCAGTGGCAGTGGCAGTGGCAGTGGCTGTGGCTGTGGCTGTGGCTGTGGCAGTGGTGGATGAACCATGCCTTTTGCCAGACTTTGTATATCATGGGTCCAAGTATTTCGCATCATGTGCAAAATGTTATTTGTTTCGTCCCTCAATTAATGGCTCATTTTCTAACCCAAACCTTATGTGTTTTGAGAATAAAACGATTGAGAGACAGCCATCCACAACAGAGTGGCAGAGATCAGCGATCTGACAGTGAGTGTCACTTCATCGTGGTTTCCTTTCTTTTGGAGATTTTTGTCAAATTGAGGATCGTATTTGAAGAATTGCATCTTCAGGGAAGACACAAGGATTTTATCTGGCTTCCTGGTCACATTTATTGCCTTCAGACTTTCATGATGGCAACTATCGCAACTATTCAACTGACTGTCATAAAGTAACCCTGGCTGCCCAAAGATAACAAAGTGCGGAGCTGGATGAACACAGCAGGCCCAGCAGCATCTCAGGAGCACAAGATGCTGACGTTTCGGGCCTAGACCCTTGGCCGCTTGGCCTGCTGTGTTCATCCAGCTCCACACTTTGTTGTCTTGGATTCTCCAGCATCTGCAGTTCCCATTATCCCTGGCTGCCCAAAGGTTGTGAAGGTGCTTGTGGTGCAGTGATAGTATCCCCAACACTGAACGAGGAGGCCCATGTTCAAATCCCACCTGCACCAATGGTGTGTTGTAGCATCTCTGGTCACGTCAATTACAAAAATCTTGACAAGGAATGTTACGAGGGCCCTTGTGCTGCATTAGCCCCTCTGGACCATAAGATCTGGGTTCAAGTCCCACCTGCTCCTAAGGTGTGCGATACTGAGCAGACTGATTGAGAAATTATCTGCAAAGATTGAACAAAGTGCGAGTTCTCAATTTTAATGGCGAGAGAGGTGGAAAGGAAACATTCGGCCTTAAACTTCCTCGCAGCGCTTATCAACCGGTCTCAAAAACAAGAAATGGCAAAGCGGCAATGCAAAGCAGGAGAGACTTACTTTATTTGCGAATCCGAATCTCTTCTAATGCTATTACACACCTACTCAGTTAAATCAAAGGAGCTGGAGGCTTTTTGTCTTTAATTGCCCAGAATAAGACAAGATTAAAACATGTAAATCCGGTTTAAGGCTAATAGGGTTAAAACGGAATCAGGTTATTCAGATTATTAGTGAGCACAGATAATGATATTACACCGAAAACCACCCTGTCCTTTGGTTTAAGAGTGTCCCGGGCAAATCATTTGCTTCAGTGACTCAGTCAGCAGCTGTTGCGAGGAGTAAACTCAACCTTTGTGTGTGTTTGATGGCCTTTGTTGAGCGGCCAGAGAGCGGTTGTGGGCACAGATGTCGCCGCGATCCACTTTCCATCATGTGGAGGTAATGAAATTAAACGGAGCCAAGATTCCACCCCACACCTTTAAAAGAAAATCCGACTTTTCCAGAACGCATCATGTGCCGTGACTCGGCTTTTCTGGAAATCAAGACCCACATTATCATCCAGGGCATGAGGGGAAACCACGGATGTTAATCTGTCATTTCCTTTCCTTTTTCTTCCCCATCCTCCACCCCTCCCCTCCTCAAAAGCTAGGGGAGGGGGAAAGGGGGCAGATTGGTACCAGAACACGCCTCGCTCCTGTGAGGACCCACTGAACCGTAGTGCGGCGTGAATTGTAGATTAAAAGGTCGCGGAAAGAGCATTGATCAAAAACTGAGGGGTGGAATTCTCTGGCGCTCTTAAATGTATAAACTTTCAGACAATGCGTCTCTTTTTGTTCGGGGAAGGGGAGGAGCGCTCCGATGAATGCATTAACCCTATAAACACCCTGTAAAATGGTCAATACAGTGTGGAGCTTGGGGTACACAGCAAGTCGAGCGCCATCACAGGAGCAGCAGTCCTGATGAAGGTCCCCGACCCGAAACATCCATTCTCCTGTTCCTCTGATGCTGCTCGATCTGCTGCGTACCTCCAGCTCCACAATGCGTCCATTCCGACTCCAGCATCCGCAGTTCTTGCTACCTCCCCGTAAAATGCTCAGATATTTTCCTTTCGCCTTGATGCATCCAGTATTAATCAGCATTTCGTGAACTCCTTCAGTGGGTAGGGTCATTTCACCTTGGACAGATCAGGGGTTGGCTTGGCCATCAAGTGTCAAAAGAAAGATTTGCACGAGGTAAGTTTGCCAGTTCTACAGAACAGAGTACAGTACAGCCCTTTGGCCCACAATGTTGAACTGACCTATTATCCTACTCTAAGATCAATCTACCCTGCATACCCTACATTTTACTATCCTCCATGTGCTTATCCAAGAGTCACTTGAAAATCTCTAAAGTATCTGACTCCACTACCACTGCCAGCAGTGTATTCCACATGCCCACCACTCTCTGTGTGAAGAACCTACCTCTGACATCTCCCCTATACCTTCCTCCAATCGCCTTAAAATTATGCCCCCTCCTAATAGTCATTTCCGTGCTGGGGAAAAGTCTCTGACTGTCCACTCTATCTATGCCTTTCACTCTGGTTTGATGCTTTACCCCAGGACTTCCCACCAGTATTGGCCATGTGATGTGTAAAGGAGCAGGGTGTACAGAAGGAAGTGGAAATGGAATGTGGTTTTGAGACATCGTATACAATACCGTGCTCTCGATAGGTGGGAAACAAGAACTGAATATGCGGAATGGTTTGAGGCTAAAATCACTGGGGTGGAACCAGTCCTTGAAGCCAAGGTGACCGTTCTTCTTAATCCCAAGAGAGCTCCAAGCCAGGTGTAAAGTCTAACAGACTGCCTGGTGCGTGTGTCAGTAATTCCTGGTTATAACTTTGCCAAACCGTCCAGATGTCTCTAGACGCAACAAATGCTAGGGGCAAATAGAAAGGGATTAAAAGACAACGGGTCCATCAGCTGCAAAGAAAGCAGCTCAGTGAAATAAAAGCCAGGGAGTTCTTCACCAACACAAGTAAGAAGTTAGAGTGATGGGTGAAACACTGCCTTAAGTTGTACTCTAGCGAGAACAGTTACCAACTAAGCTGCCCATTGCTGCAGCTCTGGATATTGAACCCACAATAATGGAGTTCAGCAAATTTCAGTA
Source organism: Stegostoma tigrinum (assembly GCF_030684315.1). NCBI lineage: Eukaryota > Metazoa > Chordata > Chondrichthyes > Orectolobiformes > Stegostomatidae > Stegostoma > Stegostoma tigrinum. The sequence continues at coordinate 15,453,655 of NC_081354.1, forward strand.
AAGACTCAAAGTTCCAGTTATTGATGCTATACCACCTGAAATCATCAATCAGGTGTGACACTACTATGGCTTTAAGAGGTATATTTTGTCCTTTTTATTAAGAAGAAAGTTCACAATCGGGCTGCTCAAATCCCATAAAATAAACACCTTGTGAGGCCTTGGGTGTTTTTTTAAAATTGGAACAGTAGAAGCAGCCTGAATGGGTGGGGTCAAGCTCCCACAAAACCAGGATATTTAGTTTTAGCTTTTTATTTTACTGACTTGGTCTTCAGTAAGGATGTGTTGACAGAATGCTGTTAATTTGAAACAGTTAATTAATGTTATCTTGTTAAGCATTTTGATAGAGTTACAGTTAAGAGAATTCTCTTATTTTTATTTTTGTCTTCAATTGTGTAAAACTAAAGTGTGTTTTTCTTACAATCGAGTCGTTTGACCAATCAGTTTGCATCTGAAATGCCACAGTGTGGAGCTGGAGGAACACAGCAGAACAGGCAGCATCAGAGGAGCAGGAATGTTGATATTTCAGGTCAGGACCCTTCTTCAGAAAAGCAGCTGTCGTCTCTGACTCCAGCATCTGCAGTTCTTACTATCTCTGCAAATGAAATGCAATGCCGTACACTGACATTTAAAATAAGAAAAAGTTAGGATCTAGGCTATCTTCTTAATATATTTTGAGGGGGTTTAGTCTGGTCCATAACACAAAAGAACTGGACAAGCTCCTCACTGTCTCTTTCTACTGGAGGCAGGGGCCAGCATCCCAGGGTGGGTGTAACGCAAAGTTTGAGACCCTGCACCAGAGCAAGGATGACCATAGGGATTGTAAGAACTGTCAAAGTGTCTCACTGGTAAGCATAGTGGGAAAAGTATTGCATGTTGCAGATCTTGGCAGAAAACATCTACCCTGAATTTCCAGCTGGATTCAAAATGGGAGGATTTAGTATTGATGATGGCCTGAGTATAGCAGCTGCAAGAGAAATACAATGAGCAATCTAAACTATATCACTTTCTTCGATTTAGAGGCAGATGTTTAAAGCTGCTGGGTAAAATCTGCTCACAGAAGCTGCCCAACGTGATGATCCTTTCTGTGAGGATATATGGGTAAGGTCAGCTATGACAGGATGACATCAGAACCCTTTAAGATCTGTTTTGGGGTCACATAAAGTTGTGTTCTGGCACTGACATTCTCTGGCATATTCTTCTTTTTGCCACTGTCATATGCCTTCAGATCAATTAAGGGGTGGATTTACTTGCATACCAGAATTGATGGAAAGTCTTTCAGCCTCCCTTATCTGAAACCCAAGGCGAAAATGCACCACCAAGTCTTCAATGTCGAGTTGCTGACAATAGCACAGTGTAAACAGAAGGTTGTTCGCAACTTCACATATCTAGATTGCAGAAACACCGGCAGTCAGTCACTTGATGCATCACAGATCAATGCATTGCAAAAACGTCAGCTCCAACTGAGCAAGGGAGCGTGGAATGGCAGCAAACTGACTGACAACATTGAATCGTGCGTCTATCAAACCTGCACCCTCAGTGGTTTGTTTTCTCCAATGTTGAGAACTGAACAACGTCTGCCAGGGAGGAGAAAAGACTGAACCGTTTCCACCTTTACTGTCTCAGATGTTTTCTCAACAACTGTTGGCAGGGAACTATCACCCAGTCAGAGGTCCTGGAATCCTGGTGTTGGCAGCATGCACTCATCACTGAGCTAACAGTGTCTGTGCTAGCTCTATCACATTCATCAGGTGAAAGGCAGCTCTGCACCCAAAGACCTTCTCTACAGTGACCACTGCTTCACAAAATCCTGGTCCCCATTCCTCTGCTACGAGGGCACCTGTAAATGAGTTATCCAGATGATAATATTGATGCTGAGATCTGTGAGAAGGCTGGAAGCTGTACGTTTGGAAAAGCATTGGAAAAGGTAAGCAAAATTGAGAAACTCAGCTGGTTGACAAGTGTGTCCAGAGAGAAAAGGAAGATCAGCAGAGCCCTGCACCTCCTCAGCCAACTGTCATCCTTTGTAGACAGTGCAGAAGAGACTGTCAGGCCATAGTGGAGCACCTGAGTCATACAGGGTAGTGCTTTACATAGAATTTGCATCACACAGCACATTGTCCCCATGTCTGCTTGGTTTTCCTCTGAGTGTTCCAGTTTTCTCCCACAATCCAAAGATGTGCAGGCTACGTGGATTGGCCATGCTAAATTGCCCGTAGGGTTCAGGGATATAGGTAAGCCATGGGAGTTGTGGGGTTACAGGAAAAGGGTAGGGGAATGGGTCTGGGTGGGATGTTGTTTGGAGGGTCAATGTGGACTTGTTGGGTCAAAGGACCTGCTTCCACACTGTGAGGATTCTATGATTCTATAACTTAATTCCTGATGACCAGATATCATTCTTATAAACCTACATTGTACTCCTTCCAAGGCCAATATAGTCTTCCAAAGCTAAGGTGACCTGATCTGCTCACATGGCTCCAAATGGTGTCGAACCAGAGTTTTGTATTACCACAGCATACCTAGAGTCATAGAATTTCACAGTACAGAAGGAGGCCATTCGATCCATTGTGTCTGTACTGGCTCTTGAAAGAACTACCCAGCTAGACCCATATTCCAGCCTTATCTCCATCGCCCTCTAGCTTCATCCCTTTAAAATAAATACCCCGTTCTCTTTTGAAACCTCCTACGGAATCCTCCTCCACCACCACTTTCCCACGTAACACATTCTAAATCCTAACAACTCTGAGGAAAGACATTTGTCTTCCTCTCACCCCCAGCTCCTTTGCTGACAATCTTAAACTTGTGTTCCCCTAGTTACTGACATTCAAGTGAGTGGAAACAGAATATCCTTCATAACCTTGTCAAAATTGCTCATAATTTTGAAAACCTCAATAAAGTTACCTCTTAATCTTGATTAACGTTTTGGGTCCAGTGACCCAACTTCAGAACTGTTCTGAACAAGGGTCACCAGACCCAAAATGTTAACTCTAATTTCTCTCCATAGATACAGCCAGATTTGCTTAGATTTTCCAGCAATTTCTGCTTTTGTTTCATACTTCCAGCATCCTCAATTCTTTTTCTTAATTCTTAACCTTCTCTGTTTCATGGAGAATAAGCGCAATTTCTCTAATCTTGCCTCATGTCTAAAATCACTCGTTCCTGGTATCATTCTTGTAAATCTCCTTTGTAATCTGTCCAGGGCTTTAACATCATCCTTAAATAAGGTGCCCAAAACAGAACACACTATTGCAGATGTGGTCTGACCAATGATTTGTTGCGTAAAAGCATCACTTCCTTTCTTTTATGCTCTATGCCCCTATTGGAAAACCCAAGGATCTTTTAAGCTTCTTAACATATGTTTCAACTTGCCTGGCCACCTACTGAGAATTATGCAGGTGAATTCTGAGGTCCTTCAGTTTCTATACTCCCCTCAAAGTTGTACCATCGAGCCTGTATTGCCTCACAATATGTCTTTGACTAAAATGCATCACCACATATTTTTCTGCATTGAAATTCATCTGCCATGTGTCTGCTCATTTGGTCAACTTGTCAATGCCCCTCTGAAGTTGCTCAGCATCAATCTCACAGTTCACTACGATCGCTAGGTTTAAGTTTAGGTTAATTGTCACATGTACTCACATGTATCCAGTGAAACGTTTACAAGTTGCTACTAAAGGTGCTATCTCAGGTACAAATACACCTAGGTGTGAAATCCTAGGTACAAAGCAGAAAAATAAGGAAAACAAAGTTAAGAAGTTAAACATTACAGTCCTCCCTATTAAGAGGTGGACAAACAGGGGAACACAGTTAACGGTTCAATAACAGTCCACAAGTGCCTGGCCATGCTGGACTCGCACTCCTCACTAGGGCTCACTCTCACCCCGGTCAGTCACCCCAGGCTGCCTGCTCCTGCTCTCATCGCCAGCCGTATTAGGCTACCTGTTCTCGTTGCTTTGCAGCCTGTTCCTCTTCCTGTTGCTGCCTTGGGTCGCCTGCTCCCCCTCTTGCTACAGGCTAAATCAGGGCTGCCTGTTCCTGTTCTCTCTGCCAGTCACCCTGGACTGCCTGTCCCCTCTCTCGCCACCAGTCACCCTCAATATCCACCTCCAAATCCTTTACATTAATCAGAAGAGGTGAGAGTCCCAACACCGAACCCTGGGGAACACCATTTTCACTCATCTCCAATTTGGGAATGCCCATGTATAACTACCCTCTGTTTCATAACTTTAAGGCAACTTATGATCCTTGCTGCTAAGGACCCATTCTAATTTACTTATCAAACTGCCCTGTGGCACCATATCAAATGCTTTCTGAAAGCCAAAGACACAGTATTCTCCTCATCTACCGCTTGTGTCACTTTGTGCAAGAAGTCCGTTAAATTTGTCAGACATGACCAACCCTTGACAAAGCCGTGTTGACAATCTAGTATTAACTTATTTGTCTGTAACTTCTTCAATATTACGACCTCCATCCGTTTGCCCACCATTGATGTCAAGCTGACAGGCCTGTAATTTCATGTGTTATTCTTTACCCCTTTCTTAAATAAAGGTTTCACATTTGCAATTCCCCAGTACCCCAGGACTAATTCTGTTTTCAGAGAGTTCTTGAAAATTTCTGTCAACAGCTCGTCAGTTTGCTCTCTTAATTTTCTCAGTAATCTGGGATGCATCCTGTCTGGGCTTGGACACTTCTCAACCTGGAGTGCTGCCAGCCCTTTTTTAGCACCTCCTGTTTATCTATCACCATGTTGCTCAGTTGCTCAACACCCATATTTTCAACTCAGCTCATTTTCTAATTTGGTAATGACAGTAATAAAGTAGTTTTTAGAGGCTGTTCCATATCTCTGCTTCAGTGAGCAGCTTATCCTGCTTGTTTCTGAAGGGGTCCACTCTATCCATCACTAATCTTTAACTATTAATAAGTTTGAAGAACTTTTACTATTAGTTTCAGCACAGTTGCCATTCTTTCCTCATGCGTACTCTTAGCCTTCCTTATTCCAGCCTTAGCTTCTCGCCTGTATTTGAAATATTCTTGATGATTTCTACTGCTATTACTCCAGCATGAATCAGAAGCCTTTTTATTCCTTATTTTCTCACTAATATCCTTACTCGCCCAGGGTACTCTAGCCTTAGATATTATTTATTCTACATGGGTATATCCCTCACTGCACCCTGTTCATTATTTTTTTGAAATTCTCCCATTTTTCATCCATTTCTGCATCCTTGTCCTCCAATCCTCTAGTTATAAAGGCTAGAATTCCATTAGCTTTCTTGATTATTTAGTTCACCGTGCTTGTGACATTTAACAATCCACGCATCTGAACCCCGAAATCCACTGTATTTAACTTCATGCCATCTACAAAAGTACCCGGATGTATGCTTTTCAGTCCAAAATGGATAACTTCACACTTGTGTTTATTAAACTCCATCAGTCAGTTTTTCCCATTCACATAGTCTATCACAATCCCTTTTGTAATTTTAGGCTATGATTTACATAATCCACAATGCCATTTAACTTGTTATCATCAGCAAATTCAGATATATGACATTATTAAAGTCATTAATAAATAATTGAGGCCCTACGCAGGTCTTTTGTGCGACATCAATGGTCACATTCTGTCAATCTGAGTGCCCACCCATTCACTCTACTTTCTGTTGCCTGCCATTCAACCAATTTCCTATCCATGGCAGTGATTTGCCCTCAATTCCATGAGCTTCTATCTTAGTTAACAGTCTCTTATATGGGACGTTACTAAATGCCTCCTGGAAATCCACATGAACAACATCCATAGACATTCCGGCAGCATCTGTGAAAAAAAAATCAGAGTTAACATTTCCGATCCAGTGACTGGACCCGAAACATTAATTCTGATTTTTCTTCACAGATGCTGCCAGACCTGGTGAGTTTTCACAGTAACTTCTGTTTTTGTTCCTGATTTACAGCATCCGCAGTTCTTTTGGTTTTTGTCCATAGATATTCCCCGGTCCATTATCTTAGACACCTCTTCAGAAATTCAATGAGGATTGTCGGGCATGGCCTATCTGTCATGAATCAGTGGTGACTCTCACTGATTAACTGAGCATTTTTGAGGTATTCAGTTATCTGCATCCTTGATTATCGACTCCAATTATTTCTCCACCACAGATGTTGCCCTGACTGGTCTGTGATTGCTCGGTTTTCCTCTTTCATCCTTCTTTGAAAATGGAATGCTATGCAAGTTTCCAATTGAAAACAATGCCTGTATCTCAGGAACTTTGAAATATTACACTTAATGCATCTATAATTTGCTCCCCTACTTCCTTTAACACCCTTGGATGGGGACCGTCAGGTCCTGGAGACTGGCCACTTTTTAAATTCAGTAATTTCCTCATTATCAAAGTTTTATACATGTTAATTTCATTTTCCCCCGTTCTCGATTCAGTGTCAATTTCTTAGGACTTCTGGAAAGCTAACCTTTTTTTAACTGTAGATACTGAGGCAAAATAATATTCAACATATCTGGCATCTTCCCACCCTCGCTTCCATCTTTAGTGGTTGAGGCATTAACTCCGGTAACATCTAAGCAGTATTTAGTCACTTGTGTTGCTACAGCCTCCAAGGTTATGGGTCAAAAGCTGGAAAATGTTATCAGCTGAAAGGCCTCCCTTTTGTGCTGCAACTGTCAATTAGATTATTTTATGCTTCTATTAGATATCAACATAAAATTTATAATCAATAGATGGATCGTATAAAGAGTAATTTGTACAGTATTGCTAGCTTTGACACAAATAGCAAAACATGCTGAGGTTGTTGACTTGCTCGCCGAGCTGGCTTGTTCTCGTTCACCATGCCAGATAACATCATCAGTGAGGCCTCCGATGAAATGGTGTTATTCTAATCTGCTTGGATTTTATACTTTTTGGCCCATTATGGTGAGAAGTGTCATTTCCGGTTTTGATCTGTATGGGTTTCATCAAAACCGTAAATGACAGCACTCACCATAATGGACCGGACTGTACAAATTCCAAGTGGAGTAGAATAACATTGCTTCATTGGAGGCTCCACTGTTGATGTCACCTAGCATGGTGAACGAGAACAAGGCAGCTCGGTGAGCAAGTCAACAACCTCGCCCCCAAGCTGAGTCACAGATCTCTGCCAAAACTTTGAGAAAAAACACTGTAAGTTTGTTTCTTAAATCAAAACAACACTAAAAAGTGGGTACTTTTGTAAAGTGGAGCACTGTTACCAGCCATTAAAAGTAGGAACTGTTGAATTTCCTATTTACCTGATGGGAGTGCTTACCTATCATTGTGTAATTTGAACAATTTGTGTAGACCTGTTGACAGATGTCTCAGTGGAAGAGTAGGAATTAAGCAAGAATATATTAATTGAAAAACAAATAGGAAATAAGAACTACATTTATATTGGAAGTACAATGTCTCAGAAATATCTGAAAGCCATCAGTTACAACGATGTGTAATATATTGGTTACATAGGCCATGATGGCAGTTGATTTCTGTTCACGTTACACTTCATAAGTCGCAACAAGAAAGAATTCTGGATGCTGGAAATCTGAAACAAAACTGAAACAGAAAATCTCTGCAAGCCTGGCAGCATCCAAAGAAAGTTAATGTTTCAGGTCCACGCACCCTTCTTCAGCTCTGAAATGTTAACTCTGTTTCTCTCTCTGCTGGCAGATGTGCAGAATGTTTCCAGCAATTGCTGTTTTCTTCACACGTGACACTGAGACAAATGACTGGTTAATCTGTTGTTGGTGATGTTGTTCAAGGGAAGAACCTGGGTCAAAGACATTGGTAGAGCTTGCTGGAGTTCTTTGAATGTTGCTGTGGAATTCTGATAATAGAAAATCCCTTCAGTTTTGAAGTGCTCACTTACAGTTCATGCTTATGTCTTGCAATTTTATATTTTTGATGGCCCATTTTTGGTTCCAAAAGGTTCCCTTATTTGCTAACAATGATTGGATCAAAGATCATAAATGCAATGTTACCTCCACACTTGACTGCCCCAATGCATTCCGAGTTTGCATCTCATTTCCTTCCCTTTCAAACTTGATAGCATCCAAATCCTTATGGCCAAGAGGCTTATTCACAGAAAGTCCGACGTATCCACCAGCCCTAAGCTTGTTTTTTATTCATTCATGGGATGAGGGCGTTGCTGGCCAGGCAGCATTTATTGCCCATCCCTAATTGCCTCAGAGGGCAGTTCAGAGTCAACCACATTGCTGTGGGTCTGGAGTCACGTGTAGGCCAGACCAGGTAAAGATGGCAGTTTCTTTCCCAAAAGGGCATTCATGAACCAGATGGGTTTTTCCTGAAAATCAGCAATGGGTTCATGGTCATCATTAAATTCTTAATTCCAGATATTTTATTGAATTCAAATTCCACCATCTGCCGTGGCAGGATTCAAACTGGTCCCCAGAATGTCACCTGGGTCTCTGGATTAACAGTCCAGCAATAATACCACTAGGCCATCACCTCCCCTACATTGTCCTACGTTGTTGTCCTACATTGACACAAAGTTAAGCAAAACCTCAACTGTAGAATTTTATCCATACGTTTAAATCTCTCGACAGACTCTCTCCTCCTGATATCTATGATCCTTGCCAGTTTACAGTAGTCTGAGATAACAACAGTATTCCTGCCTAAGGAGCACTTCAGTTTTGGTGGCCATACCTTCAGCTGCCCTGATCCCAAGCTCTGGAATTCACTTCCTAAATAATGTTTTCTCACCTGGTTTTCTCCTTAAAGGTGCTTCCTAAAACCACTTCCTCAGCAAAGCTTTGATCATCTGCCCCAATATCTCCTTTTGGTGGCTCAGTCTCAAATTTTGTTTGATAATGCTCCTGTGATGTGCTGTGGGACGAGTAAGGTGCTGGATAAATGCAAGTTGTTGTTGCATTGCACTGACTGACCTTGTTTTCCACAGCCTTATACCCAAGAGTCTAATGAAAACAAAGCAGTTATGTTTCCAGGGAATAGCAAGAACTGCAGATATTGGAGTCAGAGATAACACAGGGTGGAGCTGGAGGAACACAGCAGGCCAGGCAGCATCAGAGGAGCAGGAAAGCTGATGTTTCGGGTTGGGACCCTTCTTCAGAAATGTTGCAGTGAGGTCATAACTCACTCAGAGATAGCAAGAAATGCCGATGAAGAAGGGTCCCAATCTGAAATGTCGACTTTCCTGCTCATTCAGTTATGTTTCCAGGTTGCTTCAATCTGAGTGCATCAGGCAATGATCTGCATGCTGTCCTTCATTGTATCACCCTACAATTGAAAATTTACATAATGGTACCAATAAAAGTGAAAGTAGAACTTGTAGCAAATTGCAGAATTACCCTTTTTCAATTTCAAAACAGCGTACTGTTATAACAAAGTATAGAACATGCCAAGTAGTCAGGTTGAATTTAATGCAATTTTAGTGGAGCTAGAATCAGTCAAATTTGTGTTGAGCCTTTCAGAACCTGACGGATTTATGGGCATCACCAGCTGCTAGCTGCAGGAGACATTTGACCATTCAGACTTGTTGTTAAAAACAGTTGGAAGCCTCAAGCACAGAGACACCTTCATGCATCACAGGGCCAGGAAAGTGCTTGTAACTATGAGACAGCAACAACACAACATCAGCATGTGGAACAAAAAATCACAATTGATTTGCTGGCTTTAAGCAAGCAGAGCTCATGCCATTTTTGTGATGTGAAGTTGAGCAAATGTTAAAATGAAGCAACAATATCTCACGGTGCCTTCTTTCAAAGGGTCAGCCACTGGTGATTCAAAGTGCTTCAATGGTTTGATCAGATTTTCTGGCCTATCAGTTACTTCGTTAATCTTTTTCGGAGTTTACAAGTGACAAGCCACGTGATATAACCTTGCTCTGATCGTCATAATGAGTTAGTCGTATTTCTGCGACCATTGTTTGATTATCACAGTTTAACTTTACTATTTCAGTATGGAGAAAGGCATTAGGATTTGTGATGGGAGAGGGAGGGGTTCTTTCAAAATATCCTTCTCTGGCACATCAATGAACAATGTTGGTTAAGGAAAATCATCTCTGGGACTTTGAATTCTGTAGTTTGACTGTGAAATGAGTATATAGAAGAGACAATGTGCCACATCTTCAGAGAGAATGACTCACCTATACACTACTCACCAGGGTGGCAGAAATAGTGAGTATTGACGAGAAGGATGAAATGACTTCACATAAATAAAAAGATTGCTTAAGAGTAGTCCAATTTATATTAAATTACAAGTGATTCCAAAGCTTCTTTTGTAAGATCACCATGAGAAATGAAGGTTTAGTATTTTGCAAGATTAGATGCTGTGAAGACCACTGACTTGAATTTCTGAAAAGGTTCCATTGTACTAATTCTCTTGGCTGTTATTTTTTGGGAGCATGTTGAGTGTGGGTGTAAGCAAGAGTACAACAATCAGTTGACCCAAACTTGCTGCAGGTTGTGTTGTATCTTCGCTTAAAGCATCATTGTGTAAATTTGAGACAGAAATCTGTAATTGAGGTGTTTCTGAATTTCCATGTCATTAAAAAATGGGCTGACAGCAACTGAAACAAAAGAAGAAAATTGTACTGCTCTGCATTAAAGTTTACTCCTGAAACAGTTTAGGTCTGCATTGCTTTTTTATGCCTGACCACTGACTGTTGGAAAGTGTATAGTAACACAATCACACCGTCAGTGAACAGGAGAAACATTACTGAGGACTAAACACAAAGCTTTTAGTTGACGCATCACCATGTGATCAGATTAAACAGGAGCTAATGAAGTGCTTAGCTACAGAAACACTTTGGGAAAATAGCACATGGAGTTTCAGTTAATTGATATACGGTCACAGAATTGGACACTATTTTTTAATGCCATAAAGGAAAAGATAGCATATTTCTGAACAGGTGTGAATCTGTGGTGAAAAGAATCAAATCACACAAATCTAAAATTATATTTTGACATAAATTGAAGGCTATGGTATCAACTCCAATAAGAGCACCACTTTTAAAACACTAATCTACTTTTCTCTCTCAGGTGTTGACTGCTGTGCTGCAGGTTCCAAACGTTTGTTGTTTTTTGCTAAAGCACCGATATTGTATTATGATAGCAGAAGGCGCAAACCAGGAATTCTGAAATTTTTAAAAAGTGCTTGAGAAACTCAGCAGGTCGGGCAGCATTTGTGAAGACAGAAACGGAGTTAACGTTTTGAGTCCATTATGACTTCTTTGGTAGTAGAAAGCCTGCAGGTGTCCTGACTGGCTTTTGTTTCTACTTTGATTGTGTTAACTTCATGAGCTAGTACCCACTACGAACTGAGACACAGCTAAGTCAAACCTTGCCCACTTTATACTAAGCAGTTCAGACCAGAGGTGAATTCTCACAGCCAGGTAAAATTAGCTACTTCATCCCCAGCAACATACCCACAGGCATGAAGATTATCTATGGGACAGATGGAAACTGCTCAACTGATACAACCATGATCCTAGAAGCTGCTGTCTCATGAAAGAGTGAGACATCTGGTGGTGATTTAACCTGAGGGATCCTATGCTGAGGATTGAGGTTGTGAGGTGGAATGTTCATGGTGAACTCAGCTGGGACAAGATTTGAACCTGCACTGTTGGCGTCTCTCTGCCTCACAGTCTAGCCATCCAGCCAACTGATCTAAGTGACCCCTCAACCTGCAGCACCTTCCATTCAAAACTGAAATCGTCCCAATGTCAGGCATACGGCTTCAGAGTGCAGATGGTGCTTGTCTGTGCTCACTCAGAAACTGAGCTCTAGACACTTGTCAACTACTTCTCTGAAGCATTTGAGAAAATGGCACTTTCACTTAGCACCAAGAAATCTAAGAACTCCTTCAACCATCTCCCACAGCACAACACCTCCCCTGTCCCTTAATGAACATCAGGAGTGAGATCATTGCAAGATGTGAGCCATGTACTGTATCTCACCAGCCTCTTCTCAATGAAGGCAGACATGGATGACAAAATTTACCTTTGGCTCCAAAGTGCCAGGTCAACCCTCACACACTGAGGAAAAGAGTCTTGAGCACCAGAATCTCAAAGTTGACACTAAGGTCCATGGTTTCCTGGCAGCGGTGATCCCCATGCTTCAAATGCTCTGGTGACTTCAAAAAAAACTACAGCAAGTACCTCAAAGCATTGGAAAAATGCTTCAAAATCTTGTCTGAATCCAATGGCAAGAAAGGCAGATCAACAACAGCATCCTCTCCCAAACGGACTTGTCCAGTATTGAGGCACTAATCATTACAAACCAGCTCGGCTAAGCAGGACTAACTGCTTGTATGCCTGTCACCAGACTCCTGAAGCAACTGCTGTACTCTGAACTTGATTGCAGTAGGAAATTCCTAGCAGAAACACTGACAGGATTTTCTTAAAGTACTCCTGAAGAGGTCAAACAGTTGTCATCAACCCATCAGAGACCTCAGTGTATAACCGTCACATCTGGGAGGGCATCGAACAAATCGTAAAAGTTCATTTGGAACATGCAGGGGCAAATTGGAGGTGTCTGAGAAGTCATTCAAATCTCCAAACTGCTCATTCGACCAACCCTTCCACACTGACTGCCTCACATGCAGCCGATTGGAATGATCAACCATGTTAAAGTCCATCAAAATGGAATGAAAGGAAGTTACCCTCAATCCCAAGAGACTGCCTAACAAAAAGACAAACCAGAAAGTGTGATGTTTGTTTCCTAGTTCAGTTAGTTAATAAAGTTAGTTCATCAGGACCAGAGCACAGCAACTTTACAGATATCTGCAAAGCCTCTTCAAATATTTAACTACATGGAATATCCATTTGGCCAAATCAGAAAATAATTCAAAAATTTTCTCCTGCATCTTGGAGAGCTGTAGAGAAATCATTTACCATCATGGATGTCTGTTAACCATTGTTTTTATATAATAAATTAGCTCAGTTGCCATTTCTGAGATAACAAGGTGCAGAGCTGGATGAACACAGCAGGCCAAGCAGCATCAGAGGAGCAGGAAGACTGACATTTCGAGCCTAGACCCTTCTTCAGAGCCATTTCTCTTCCTTGTTTAGTTAAAAGTTCCTACAATCATTATTTTGCCATGGAGCCCACACAAAATTCAACAAGTATACTAGAGGCAGTAAATTAACAATTCCCCATATTTACCCTTTACAAAGCCCTGGCTGATGGTAGCAATGGTATTATCTCATGCTGACTATTTGAGGACAAAAGTTTGTAGAATGGCGAAGGCAGGTTCTGCTGACAAGTAATTGCTATTTCTCCCAAGACCCAGAAGGAATTTTGAGCTCCTTCACATTGGTTGACTTAAGTCACCAAACTCATCAACTAGAACTCAACTTTTATTGCCTGATCACTTTAATGAACAAGGTGGACATTGGCAAAAATGAATATTGATCGGGGACTATAACATGTAATCTACAATGAAGCACAGCGATAAAATGTGCCGAAGAGAATTGCATTGCGAAACCTTTATCATTCGGGTCCTGTACCCAGAAGACTTGATCGTTGTCATTTCACATGTCCCATTAAGGAAGAGCAGCATTTCCTGGCGTCTTGATTATGAACCTATGAGCGAGGAACAAGAGTATGCCATTCAGCCCTTCGAGTTACTCTGTCTTTCAATAACATGGTTGATCTGGCTTTAACCTGAACTCTACACTCCTGCAAATCCCCAATAATCTTTCATCCACTTGGTAATCAAGAATTTATCTACCTCTGCCTTTAAAATATTTAAAGATTCGTCATTTAGTGCGTTTTGAGGAAAGGAATTCCAAAGACTCTCAACCCTCTGGGAGAAAAAAAAACGGTTTCCTTGTATTTGTTTAAGATGGACATCCCTTATTTTAAAACTGTGGCTATGTTTAGTTTAGTGTTGTGCTATCAGGACATTCTTGTGTCTTCAAATAAACATTTTGGACTATAACCTGGTGCTGTGTGATTTTTGACCTTGTCCACCCCAGTCCAACACCTACACCTCCACATCAGGATTAGACAAGTAAACATCTACAGATAGTGGACCAGAGTTTACTGCCAAAATAATATTTATTTTCAGAGCCCTTTCTATTATTTATGTGTAAATGATATAGTGACTTAAGTTAAGATACAGGTCATAGAATAGAAACCCTTCAGTGGGGAAACAGGCCCTTTGGCCCACACCGACCCTGCGAGCATCTCATCCCCCAGTAACCCATCTAATCTACACACCCCTGAACACTACAGGCAATTTAGCATGGCCAGTCCACCTAGCCTGCACATCTTTAGACTGTTGGAGGAAACCAGAGCACCCAGGGGAAACCCAGGAAGACACAGGGAGAATGTGCAAACTCCACACAGACAGTCAACTGAGGGTGGAGTGAAACCCAGGTCCTTGGCATTGTGAGGCAGCAGTGCTAACCACTGAGCCACCGAGCCACCAGTGAGACTGAAATATCCAGAAATTACTGCCTGAATTGTTCTTCTCTGCTGTTAGCGTTGCATTAAATGGCATCTTGTTCTCTGTCTCATCATTGACAGGCATTGCATGTTGTGAGAAAGCTAACCATGCGGGAGCAGGTTTAAGGATGTGCAGATATTGTGAGAAGCCTTACCACTGCAAATATATTAATTGGTTTCTGTTGTTGCAAGCTAAAATTGATTTCTTTCTCAGGCATAGGTAGCAGGAAGACTGTCACGAGACAGCAAGCGTACAGATGTAGTCAATAGGTGGAAGACTAGCTGGTGTGATGGACTGGGTTGTGTTCACAATTCTGCAACCTCTTATGGTCCTGGGCAGAGTAATTGCCAGACCAAGCCAAGATGCATCCGGATGGAATGCTTTCTCTGGTGCATTTATAAAAATTGCTAACAGTCTTAAGGGACATGCTGAATTTCCTTAGCTCCCTAAGGAAGTAGAGGTATGTTGAACGATGTTTGACAGAGTGCCTGATACTGCCACATGGAATGCCACTTGAAGTCTTTTGGTGTCTTACAATTTACATCTATGCATCACTTTTTTTTATCACTTTGTTAAATTCTGAAGAGAAAAGAAATTACTGATTTGACACATTTACTTTGAGAAATCAAATATTCATGTAGGGCTTCCTCTTACCATGCTGCGTGTTGGCTTTATACAGTGTTACCCAGTTGGGTGAAAACATAAAACCAATGGTCCCAAATCAAAAGAAACTGATCCCGCTCAGAACAAACAACTTTTTATTGGTCAGATGAAGTTCTTTTGGCAGCTATTTCCACAGCATGTCTGAGACTTTTAAACATTGGAATGACGCTACTCTCCAAGATAGATTTGCTTTGCTTTTCTAGAGCATCAGCTGTATGGAGATCTATTCTTCACAAATAATGGCACAGAGTGGTTAAATCTGCTACTCTTCTGCACTTCTGCCTTTTACAGCCTCAGCTAGTGGAAACTAATAATCAGTGCAATGAGTTCAAGATAGCGTTCGTGATCTTTGCTCCTAATGTACTGCTATTGAATGACTGGCAAATTTCCCAGCATAGAGAGCAGGAAGGCCAATGGGTACAATACCAGGGGACTGTGCACTTTACGTTCATTTCATTTCACAGTCTCTGGATCTGTTCATCTCGAACATGGATTACTGGTCCAGTCATACAATCACAATATTGTCTGTACTCAAGCAATTTGAAGAATAGGATTATGAAGCCAACATATATACTGACCAGTGAATCATCTGATCCCCAGTGAGGTACATGTATATCATAAAGCACTCACGAGTCAGTCATCTTTATTAACACAAAGGAAATTGTAATTTTGAGATGCTGTAGTTCATAAGTCTTTAGCTTGTGGGTAACGAGTGTGTTTTTGTGGGGGAAGGCAAATTTTACTTCAATGATGTGAAAGTTGGAAGAGATATGTAATAGGGAGCTTATGCCATTCATCCCACACAATTGGCCAAAGTTAAGAGAACACCAACACAAAAGCAAAATGCTGTCAATGCTGGAAATGTAAAATTAAATCAGAATGCGCTGGAAATGCTCAGCAGGCCTGGCAGCATCTGTGGTGAAGGGTCACCGCTGTGAAAAGTGAACTTGCTTGGCAAAGCAGGGTTAGAATATGGAATTCACAACCACAATCAGTAACGAAGGCAAACAATTCATTTATAAAAAAGGTCGCTAAGTATGAGAGAAAAAGCACTTGGGATTAGTGAAGAAGGCTGGGAGATGGTCCGCATGGAGCATAGACACTGGCTTGCACTGTTTGGGCTGAATAACTTGCTCTGTTCTGCATATTGCACATTACTCTGTGTTTGAGAGTGCTGAGGAATGAGAATGATTGGAAAGGGGAGTCGGGTGTGTTTATGCTGTTCTTTAGTATTATGCTGTGAGTTATTCTTGTTGACTGTGTTCATTTTAAGGGTGTAATTTCTCTGAATTTTTGAGTATATTTTTTGCGCCTGAGCACTTGTTTCAGGGTCAAAATGAGCGAGGTGACAACTCCCAAAAGCAATGGTCTGAAGACTGCAGTCAGCCTGAGGGTTAGATTCTCAAATCTCTTCATCTGAACATATTGTCAATGTCTTTTTCTTCAAAATATCCTGTCAAGCATCTTGAAAATTAGCTAGCAATAAAGTTATACATTAGGATGGGGCAGCTGAATATTTTAACAAGTCGTTACAATGTCAGATTTTAATTTTGGTTCTTTTTTAAACTGTAAATAATATAGATATAAGTTATCAACACTAACGTGATTTTATCTCGCATCCTGTTTCACCTTCTTGCTGGACAACAAACCTTACGTACTAATTTCATATTTATATTACTAATGAGACATGAAGATAGGAAGTAGGCTAGTGTTGTGACATTTTTTAACAATTTACAGTCACTAGGAAATTAGCCAAAGGGTTTCTGAGGTTACAATGAGAGAAATGAATTGTTTCTTTTTGACGCAGTTCAACTTGTATCTCAGCCTTGTAGACTGGCATAATTTGTATAAATGATGTGCTCACAGCTGAATCCTTGAGAGAGAATTAAAATCATATCACGAAGATGCCCATTGGATCTTGCTGGAAATTGTTGGGAAGCAGAGTACAAGAGGCAAGAAAGAGAACAGAGGGGGATAAAGTGGAGCAAAGACATAACACAGACTCAACAGGTCAAATGGTGTCTTCCTGCTGTAAACAGCTCTCGATTCATTCACAGCAGACTATGAGAAGAAAAAGACTGCAGCTGCTGAAATCCAAGGTGGACAAACAGGAGGCTGGAAGAACACAGCAGGCCAGGCAGCAACTGGAAGAAAGGAGCAGTTAATGTTTCAGGCATTACCCTTCTTCAGGGCTTGTTGGGTGCAGGATAAAATGTCACATACCCTTGTCTTTATTGTTGGTTGAGGAAAATAAAAGCATTACATCTTAGGGCTTTGTGACTCTGATGCCACAGTGAGAGAATTTTTTATTCCCATAGAGTAACCTCTTTCTTTGGGCAGACTTTCCAGGATAAAAACATCAGAGGTTAGAGATCATATATACCTCACTGGAGACAATAACTGGAAGATAATACCTACTGCACCTGTGGCCTTTCTTACTGAAGCAATGGACAGTGATTTGAACTGCCTTTTTTATCTTGCTTTGATGTAGCGGTGGGCTTTTTACCTACAGTGGGGTATTTGTAACTGGTGTGGTGATGCATACATTACTCCCATAACATAAGCACTAGATGTGAGTCATGCGCTGAAGGATTTAGGCTCAAAACCTTGATTTCCCTGCTCTTCAGATGCTGTCTGACCAGCCGTGCTTTTCCAGCTCCACATTTATTGCCCCAAAAGTGTCACTAAATGTTTGTAACTGCTCCTGGTATTTATGCATATCACAATCACAGCTACTGCTGTGTTTGGTTAAATACTGTGCAATTTAGTTACTAACAGTAACATTCTTCCCCGTTTGTGTCGTGCTGCAAGTGGGCCCAGTGAAACGGAGACTTTATACCAGTAGGTAACATGCCATGATACAGTAATGCTATCATGTGTCTCTTAAAGGTAGATTGCATACTATCTGTTAGATGTGACACAACAGAGGACTTCCAGATACACTGCCCACCGTACTGTATGGGCAGCAGCTGTGATCACTCAGGAGAATAAAGTGCGATTTGGAGAATCTTGGGACATGCATCAATGCTGTTTAAGGATGGGAGAGGATTTTTTTGTCAGAGGATCCTGAAATACTGCTCCCAGATGGTGAGGTAGGACTTTTGTTACACATGAAGAGAACTCCCAAAGTTGAACCTCAGTGCGTACAGGCGTGATGGTTGCACAAAAACGCGAACGTTTTCTAGAGGCAGACCTTCTAGGCTTGTGTCCATGCAATCCAGACACAGCCAGTACAAGAGCACAGTAACTTGACACTGACCGTTATTTCTTCTTTATCTAGGGGTAAAACTCTCCACCACTTTGTGTCATTTTCTATACCCTCTACGCCCTCAGTTATATTACTATATTATTTAGAGGAGCAATGAATCCCAAATTTAAACCTGGCTTCATGACAGTATATTTAAATAGCTGCAGCGCCCTCTCTTCCAATTTTATTCCTGGCATATTGGAGAATTGTCAAGATGTTTGACGAGACATTCTGAGGAAACATTAACAATGTGTTCAAGATGTAGAGATTTGAGGAGCTACCCCTCAGTCTGACTGCTGCACACAGATGATTGCTTTTTGTGAGTGGTCAGCTCATTCATTGCAACCCTGAAACAAGTGCTGTACCCCAAATCAAATCACTCAGAAGTTTAGGAATAAGCTTAAAATTTAACATAATCGACAAAAATAGCTTGCAGTGTAATGCCACGGAATAATTAAAAATATAAATCCACTCGTGCGATCATAAGAGAATTCACAAAGTTACCATGGGAACCAATCCACAGTAAATGGATATTAACTTGGCCATTATTTCTACACAGATCCTGTGTAATCTGCTGAGTTCTTTCCAATATTTTCAGTTTTATTTTATTTTCAAACATATGGCACCATCAGCCTCAGAAACAGTGGGTTGTTGTGATACATTGGTAGTGTCCTAACCTCTGTACCAAGAGGTCGGGCTTCAAGTCTTAGCCTCCATTGGATGTGTATCGTATCATGTTTCAACAGGGTGATTCCAATAAATACTGTGACCCTGATTTTCTTTCATTGCGGGTCACACTAACTTTCCTGGAGTTCAATATTTTAGTTAATTGCGGTTTCCCAACTTTCCCTAAGTTCAGCCCTGAACATTGATTAGCCAAGGTCTGCACACATCTCGGGGTAGCAATGAAGCTGCTGCTGTAGGACAATGAGGCTGGGAGCCACAGTCTATTTTCAGTGATAATGGGAACTGCAGATGCTGGAGAATCCAAGATAACAAAGTTTGGAGCTGGATGAACACAGCAGGCCAAGCAGCATCTCAGGAGCACAAAAGCTGACGTTTCGGGCCTAGACCCTTCACCCATGAAGGGTCTAGGCCCAAAACGTCAGCTTTTGTGCTCCTGAGATGCCGCTTGGCCTGCTGTGTTCATCCAGCTCCAAACTTTGTTATCTCACAGTCTATCTTCACTTGGCTTTCATCTTCTGTTTCCATCTTTCCACTTCCTCTCTTCTTTGCAGAACTCCTGATGTGTCAGAAGGTGGATACAAGGCAATACCTTCAGATGGACACCAAAACTGGTGTAATCTGGCTCAGGAAGCCCTGCTCGGCACCTTGAATCTTGCTTCACTCATTCTCATCCCAAAAATACAATTTAAATTTCAATCACACTTTAGGAAGTGAATGTGATGGCTACAGAAAGAGCTTAAAAAAGATTCATGACAATGGCTCCAACAATGAGGGACTCAGATAGTTTGAAGTGGCTGGGGTTGCTTTTCTTAGAGAAGAACAAACTGATCTGACAGAGTGGATATGGAACTGTTCTCGGGAGGATCAAGAAGCAGTTTAAGAATTTGTACTTGGCTCTTTTGCCAAACATGATGCAAAACGGCAAAAGATTAGCATCAGAGTGCACCAGCCTGAAAATGTGGTTGAATCAGAATCAAACATGTTTTGCTTTAAAGGTGAGTAGATTAGCACCTGAAGAGTGGGGCTATGGGAAAAGTGGGTGTGCACCAATTGGGTTGGCCTTGCAGAGATCCATCAGACAAAATGTGCGGAAGACCCTCTTTTGGTGCTGTAACACTCAATGATTATATTCTGCTGAAGGAAACCAAAGCTTTTACCTTTGCCTTTACACCCAGAACTGAAATCTTCCCCACGTGTATAAGTGAGGAATATTAGACCCTTGTGTTCTTAACACACTCATCCCTGGTCTTCATCGTTGCTGCAGATTTGCGCATTGGAACCTCCAGTTGCTCATACGATCAGTGCCCTTTTAAGTTGTGACTGGGCAGAGCAACCAGATTTACAATATCAGAAAATTACCTGAACTGATGAACTTTGCTGCCGGTAAGTAAATTGATGAGTCTGATGGGAAGACAAAACTGTTCAGTCTCCCCTCGCTGTTACAAATGGGATGCCAGAACCCAAAACAGAAGTTCAGAATAATCATTAACTATTGCATTATGCATTTTGTGGGGCAAACTGCAGCAAGACAGGCAATAAATAACTGGAAGGCGAGTAACATTGTTAGATCCAGGACTGAATATTGACGGGCTGTGGTTAGTGCAGTATTCTTTCTAAAGGCACGGGAAAGCATGATCCAGAAAATGATGCATCTAACTTTGTGCACTTGTCTGCTGAACTAACACTGGCTCTTTCTTTTTCATTACTGCATACTTTCATGCAAGATATTTAGCAGTAGCTTCTCCGAAAATTCTGTCACTTGCTAAAAACTGCATTCATGCAAATAAGTTCTTTAAGTACTGAAGATGCAAAACACATTGCATGAAATGGTCCAAAATGTGAAAAATGAAATAACCTGGAAGAGCTGCAGTGGTGCAGGGCTGCAGAGATGCAGAACGGCAGTGACGCATGCGAACATAGGAAACAGAGATAATATTAGACCATTCAACCCTTTGATCTACCTTTCAACTAGATTTCAGCCCATCAATTTTCGCACACAATCCTAATATTACTTTATGTCTTTAATTTATAGAAATCTATTGACATCTTGATTATATTAAATGACTGAACCTCCACACCTCTGCTTTGGGGAATTCCAAAGATTGCTAACCTGTGACTGAGGAAGTCCCTCCTCATCTCAGTTCTAAACAGCTGACATCTTATTCAGAGGATATACCTCCTTGTTTGTTTTAGACCCATCTCCACACAATCAGAGGAATCACCCTTTCGGCGTCTACACTGTTGAGCCCTGCAAGAATTTTATCTGCTCCACGAGGTTCCTGTCATGCTGGGCTGCAGAAGTGCAGACATTTAGACAATGACACTGAACTGCATTGGTGCAGAAGTGCGGATGTGATGATACTGAACTGCACTTGTGTCGCATTGGAGAGCTACCACAGTGCAGAACTTTAGTGATGTTGGACTGCAGTGTGCAGGCACCATTTTGTGAAACTGATTCAGAGCTGCATTGGTGTAAAGCTACAATGGAGCTGGGATCCAATGGCCCAGATTCATAATGGTATGCTGGTGCAGTATTAGCCTACGCTGTTGCAGATCCACAATATTTGTGGAGTATTTGTGATTGTGGTACGTATCCATACAATAATGCAGAGAACTTCTGTCAGTATGCCAGTTCACAGTGACAGTGGGAGAATTTTGATGAGGTAATTAAAGAAATATCATTTCCACCGGTAGCATGGATAGAAGATTGTTCAACTGGCAGAAAATAGAAAGATGCATAAATGGGTCTTCAGGCTGGCAGAATGAGACAAGTGAGGTTCCACAAGGGTAAATACTAGGCCTTCAATCTTTTACAATTTATTAGAATTGGTTAGGATGAGGGAATTGCAAGCATAGGAGCTAAGTTTGAAGATGGCTCAAAGATAAGTAGGTAAGTATGTTGTGAAGATGACATCGCAAGGGTGGAGACAGACGATTAGTACGTGAGTGTTAAAAATCTGGCAGATGGAATATAATATGGGAAAATGTAAAGTTGTTCAATTCAGAAGAAAAAAACTAAAAAGCCACAGGCAGTCCTGATCCCCACTTTGGGAATCTCTGTTATAAGGTTTCTGAAGTTGTTAGGTGGCAGTGCTAAGTTTTTAAGTTCAATTTATTTTGTTGTGGGTACAAATGCAGCACTTTTCTGTCACCCATGGAGAGACTTACAGCATGCTGTTGTTCTGTGACCTTATTTTCAGAATGATATAACTGGCCCAGCCATTTGCCATGATTCTGAACCGGCAGCACATCACTGTCTTGCCACAGCTAGGGACTTTCACACACTAATCACAATGTGCCAATTAAGCTCACCATTATTTCCGCAGCAAACACTGGCTCAATGTGATTTGCAACACTACAGAAATCTGGGAAGGCAGAAATCTCTTCCTTATCCACAACAAACGTTTTCAGATAACACTGTTTAACATTGGATCAGACATTTAGTTGAATAATTGTTTGCATGTTTAACATGCTATAAAAGCAATAAGATTGATGTGGATTAATTAGTGAATGAATACTGGTACATGGAATACAATACAAAGATGTCAGAGCTGAGACTCAGGCAGGTCATAGAGCTGACAGCTGCCTTGTTAAAATGATAATGTACCAGTACCTAATAAAATATGTACGAGTTTTGGGGGAAAAAATGAATAAAATGAACAATACTTTGTGAAATGCCCATGACCTGCTCAGGACAATCTCACAACAGATGGAAACACTGTAATTGCCCATAATTTGGGAAGAACTCCCAGAGACACTGGGTGCCCTGTTTTATTGTGCATTTCAGATCTAACTCTCTTTAGTCTCTCAAAGTAATAGTTCCCAAGTCCAGACAACATTCTGCAGGAGCTTCTCACCCACAGCTTGACCGAGGTACATTTTAGGCTGAATCTTATGAGGTGCAGCGATCACAGTCAGATTGCCACACTGATCCTTTATATTTACCCTTCTGTAGAGACCTGGATTCCTGGCTCAAACCTCTGAAGACAGTCTCTGAAGAAACATGGAGCATATCTGATCTGCAAGACTTCCAGTGCAATGCAGAACCAGGACTGGAGGCTAAACCATGATCCTTTATCACGCCAGGAACTACCATACTCTGGGATTTGAAAGTCCAAAGGGCTCATTGAGAAACTATTGAGAGAATGTAAATAAGGTAACTGGGCAAGGGAGTAAGGTGGTGAGAAGGGTAGCAATTGGGTAAGGGATATGGCTAGCATATAAATGGGTAAGAGGGTTAAGGATGGTAGGAGAATGAGGGGATTATGGGGGCTAGGAAAGTGGGTGAGAAGGTAGGATAGATCAAGTAATGGGGGTGTTGGGCTGATCAGGTTGTGGGAGGGGTGGGTGTCAGGTGTATCGGGGCAATTAGGTGTCAGGAGACAGGTCATCTGTTTAGGGGAAGGCAGTGTGAGTAATGGGGCGAAAGGGATGTGGTCAGTTTGAATGACTGGGCATCAGTAGTATCATTAGCCAAGAGTTCAGAGTAAATGCTAACCCTAATCCTTCTAGATCTTTCTTAAATAACTGTTAAGGCAATTAAGTCCAAACCACTCAGAGTTTCTGACTCTAACTCAGTGCTGGAACCTTGTGGAGGCTTCCTGATGTAGCGAGTCTTTTAGAAGTTTATACTTCCTGGGCAATGATTACATGACCAGTGCTTCCAGACATCCGAGGGGCTCCTGTATTATATCTGTCAGGGCACGACTAATCTCTGACTGGCTAAAGACCAGAAGATCTGGGCTACAGTCTTCACAATGGATTGGGACTTCTGCTCTGTCCCAGCTATGCCACCTTACTGACGTGTATCGAGCACCATCATGATGTATGTTTCTGACATTAAACCCATTACTCTACATGTTGTGTCAATGATATCATCTTTCCAGGAATTCTGCTCATGTTCCGTCAAGGTTACAGAAGGAGTTATAGAACCTTTGCCCGATTTACGCAGGGCAATGAGTGTAATTTCAAACAAGGCACACTGCCATAGCGACTGATGCCACTTAGTTCCAGACCTGTGTCCATTAATTGAGAATTCAACTTGCTGTCAGGTTCATTCTATTTTGGTCAAGAAGATTGAGTGCAATGGTAATAAATGGTCATAACACCCTCTTAGTTTGCTGTCTGTGTGGTCCTGAATCATACTGACTTCATTCTGATCCCCAGGGTCTCTGCTGTGCCATCTAAGGTAGATGGAGCTGCAGTCATCGTTAGGTTAGAGAGAAAGAATTTGCGTTTATATTGCACCCCTTCACAAATTCAGGAAGCCCCAGAGTTTTGCTTTTGAGCAACCAATAAAGTACCTTTGAGATGCAGTCCCAGTTGTAACAGAACAGGTATCGCTGAGATAACAAAGTGTAGAGCTGGATGAACACAGCAGGCCAGGCAGCATCATTGGAGCAGGAAGGCTGACGTTTTGGGCCTGGACCCTTAACTGGACCAAGATCGCAGAATCAGCAGTGAGATACTGATTATTAGTTCTAAGCTTTGCTTGAGGGATAGGTATTGACTAGGTTATCAGGAGAACTCTGCCGTATTTCCTCAAATAGTATTTTGAGATCATTCAAGTCCAATTGAAAAAGCTGATGGAGACTCAGTTTATCATTACATCCAAAAGATTGTACTGAAGAATCATTCTTCAGTGGGAGTTTGTACACTTAGAACCCCTGGAAACATCATTCAAACAGAGTTAGCTTATTTTAAACTACCTGTGTTTGAGTTCTTGGAAAACCTGTCCATCATCACTAATGGAAGGTAGTGCTCGTGCAACTGAGCTAATTATGTAAAGGCCTGAGTGAATGATCTAGGTTCAATATGAGTTCAAATCCCACCACAGCAACAAATGGAATTTAAAATTTAATTAATAAAGCCTGGAATTAAAAGTTTGTTTCAATAATAATGACCACGTCACTATCACTGATTATGCCCTTAAGAAGGAAATCTGCTATCCTTACCTTAGCTGGCTTAAAATAACTCCAGAACCACAACAGTGCAATTAACTCTTACCTACCCTCTGAAATGGTCTAGAAAGTCACTTCATTTAAAGGTAGTTAGGAATGGACAACAAACACTGGTCTTACCACTGACACCCATGTCTCATAAAAGAAAAAGCATTGAACTAGTAATAATTGTCGCAATGTCCACAATGCTTCATACCTTTTCCCTCTGGCAGCAGCATAATGAAGAGGCTGGGGTAGCTTGCCAGCTAGCAGCAGCTAAACAACAGCTGCTTTGTTTTATTAATTCATGGGATGTGGGCATCACTGGCTAGGCCAGCATTTATTGCCCATCCCTAATTATCCTGGAGTCAACGAGCAGATTATTCCACTACAACTGTCACTCGACAGGACTTTCAATGACACTTTCCATCAATTGATGACTGAGACTAGACGGTGGCCAGGTTGGATTTGGCCATTTTTGTGCAGAGGGCATGCCAAGGCAATTTTCCATATTAAGATAATAAAATGTGAGGCTGGATGAACACAGCAGGCTCAGCAGCATCTCAGGAGCACAAAAGCTGACATTTCGGGCCTAGACCCTTCATCAGAGAGGGGGATGGGGTGAAGGTTCTGGAATAAATAGGGAGAGGGGGGGAGGTGGACCGAAGATGGAGAGAAAAGAAGATAGGTGGAGAGGAGAGTTTCGGTGGGAAGGTAGGGAGGGGATAGGTCAGTCCAGGGAAGACGGACAGGTCAAGGAGGTGGGATGAGGTTAGTAGGTCGGAGATGGAGGTGCGGCTTGGGGTGGGAGGAAGGGATGGGTGAGAGGAAGAACCGGTTAGGGAGGCAGAGACAGGTTGGACTGGTTTTGGGATGCAGTGGGTGGAGTGGAAGAGCTGGGCTGGTTTTGGGATGCGGTGGGGGAAGGGGAGATTTTGAAGCTGGTGAAGTCCACATTGATACCATTGGGCTGCAGGGCTCCCAAGCGGAATTTGAGTTGCTGTTCCTGCAACCTTCGGGTGGCATCATTGTGGCACTGCAGGAGGCCCATGATGGACATGTCATCTAAAGAATGGGAGGGGGAGTGGAAATGGTTTGCGACTGGGAGGTGCAGTTGTTTATTGCGAACCGAGCGGAGGTGTTCTGCAAAGCGGTCCCAAGCCTCCGCTTGGTTTCCCCAATGTAGAGGAAGCCACACCGGGTACAGTGGATGCAGTATACCACATTGGCAGATGTGCAGGTGAACCTCTGCTTAATGTGGAAAGTCAGCTTGGGGCCTGGGATAGGGGTGAGGGAGGAGGTGTGGGGGAAAGTGTTGCATTTCCTGCGGTTGCAGGGGAAGGTGCCGGGTGTGGTGGGGTTGGAGGGCAGTGTGGAGCGAACAAGGGAGTCACGGAGAGAGTGGTCTCTCTGGAAAGCAGACAGGGGTGGGGATGGAAAAATGTCTTGGGTGGTGGGGTCGGATTGTAGATGGCGGAAGTGTCGGAGGATGAGTCGGATTGTTTGCTACACTCCAGTATTGTAGCTGAACTGGAACAGCTTGGAAGCTGATTGCGCCAGGATTTATCTCCAGGCATGCTGGTAAAGGTAAGGGTGGGAAATTTCCTAGGCCATGAGGGTACAGATAGTTCAGTTCAATTCTGCCTGCAATGCCTTGAGGGTGATCAGCTTTGAGCTGCTAGATCTGTTCAAAGTCTGCACTTAATTAGCACTATAGTATTGCTACACAATTTGTCAAGGGTATGTATTCAATGTGAAGCCGGTACTTCATCTCCGCAATAACTGTGTAATTGTTTCTCCTACCAAAATAACGATGGTCAAATACGTCTGCAACTGGCAGATTGATGGGAATAAGGTAAACTCTAGTCTTCTCCCTTGTTAGCTCCACAATCACCACTTTCTGCAAACCTAAGTTAGCAGCTATGTCCTTTAGGACTCAGCAAGCTCAGTTTGTATTTGTGCGAACAAGCCACACTTGGTGATGGACATTGAAATTTTCCACCCAGTGCCCCTGTTCTGCCAGTTTGGGGACAGTGAAAGCTGGTTAGCAACAAGGGGTTTTCTCACCTGTGCTTCACCTGATGCAATGAGAACAGTTTTGAGGACTCCAATGACAGCACCTTTCCAACTGTATACAACTGTGCCACTGCCTCTGTCCTGTCAATGGGACAGAGCATAGCTAGGGATTGTGATAGTGTTGTCGGGGAGATTATCAGTCAAGTATGATTCTGAATAACATATTGAACTATTCCTAGACTTGTCTGCTGGATAGCACAATCAATTTTGGCACAAGCCCCTAAATGTTGGTACGGATGGACTTTGTACGATTGACCGGACTATTCTGGACTTTGTTGTACTTCAAATGATGCAAAGATTGTCTCTCTGGTTTCATTGCTTCCTGTGGGTTTTGTAGCAGTTTGGATAAAACTGAGCGACTAGCTGGAACATTTCAGAGCACAGTTATGAGTCAAATTGCTGTGGGTCCCAAGTTACATGTAGGCCAGTCTAGGTAAGGAGAGCACATTTCCTTCCCTAAGTGGCATTAGTGAACAATGTGGGCTTTTGTGATAATCAACCGTGGCCACGCACTCACAGTTGGGCCAACTTTTTTAATTCTAGATTTTATTTAGGCAAGGTTTGCCATTTGCCATGGTGCCATTCCCAAGAATACAAGTCCAGAGTTCTGAGTTACTCATTCAATGAAATCACCATCAAGCTATTGCTTCCCCCGGCAGTCTGCTGAGGTGCAATAGCTCTAAAGTATATTGCCCTTGTGACAATGCTCCCTTATTCCCTTCTTGATACAGTAGCTCAATGGTAAAGCTTTTCCATTAACTGAAAGTTTAAACCGCCTGTGCAGGTATTTTCTTTTAGTTTTGCTATGACCTGGAGTAATTGAAAAGCAATTGCATCATTTATGTTAAACTGTGGTCCAGAACCAAAAATCAGATCAGAAACATCCCTGGGCAATTTAACCTCATGACATTTCATGATGGATGTATCACTAACATGTCAAAAATGTAAATACAGAATAGATGGTAGTGGTGGTAAATAAGCATGAATAAAGATGTTATTGGATAAAGCGTTTGCTTGTACTGGAGACACGCTCCTCTCCAGCCTATCTGTTTGCAATATAAACATTTTTGGCCCACACAGGACTACCTATCCTTTAACATACTCATTGTCCAAGCTCAATCCACAATGAACAGCAATGAATTTGTAGCTCCCAAGTCAGTTAATCTGTACACAGCAGAGAATAAGGGCATTCTGCTCAAATTAAACATTGTTGCCCCTGTCTTGTGGCCTGAGACAGGCACATGGATAAGCAATTGATTAGGGCATAGGCCTGTCCCCCAGCCACATAGCAGGTTGGGCCAACACTCAATTGGTTGGGAAGGTTCATTTCAGATAATAAAATGTGAGGCTGGATGAACACAGCAGGCCAAGCAGCATCTCAGGAGCACAAAAGCTGACGTTTCGGGCCTAGACCCTTCATCAGAGAGGGGGATGGGGGGAGGGAACTGGAATAAATAGGGAGAGAGGGGGAGGCGGACCGAAGATGGAGAGTAAAGAAGATAGGTGGAGAAGGTGTGGGTGGGGAGGTAGGGAGGGGATAGGTCAGAGAGATGGGACTGGCAACCTCCTGCTGTGAGTTCAGGTCTCACTTCAATCTTGAACTGAGGTACCTGTGAGCATTGCAGACCTAGATTTTGAAACCTACGTGAGCTATGCAATACATGCATTGTATAGGTTCTGACTAGTATATCCAGGCCTTGACAGAACACAGTCGTCCTTGAAATGACCATGGAAAAATTGATAAAGCCCCAAAATTGGAACATATTGAATATATTTCGGAGTCATAAGGAGTTCTCCTTCTATGACAGGCCACTACCTTCTTCTATCTTCCCTTCCCACTCAGCATTGCCTTCCCTTGTCCAAACGTGGCTCTGCATTTTAACATAGAGAGAATTGGTGAGTCTCTGGTGCATCGTTCCCTCTACAGAAGATTCCAGTGTTATTCTCAATGTCTTTTGGCCCTTTAACATTATTTTCCCAGTCTTGCCAAAACATTAACAACAACTTGCGGTTCTACAGCCCCTCACGTTCTGCCTCTCCTTTCTGCTTCATTCATATTTCCATCCCAGGCTTGGAATCCACTGACGTTTATATTCATTCCAAGCCACTTCACAGGAACATAATTAGACAACATTTCACACTGAGCCACAGAATGTTAGGACAGGACAGAGTTCGATTTTAAGGAGTGTCATAGAAGAGAAAAGGAAGGTACGGGAGTGGGGTGGGAGCCCAGAAATAAATAGAGGGAGGGGTTGGGTCTGAGGATAGGGTAGATGAAATGGAAATAAGTAGATACAGGTAGGGGGTCATTGTGGTTGATCAGTGGGAAGGGTGGGGCGGATAGGTGAGTCTGAAGATGGATGCGTTATAGGAGGAGAGATTTTGGAGTTGGTGAAGTCAATATTCAGGACATTGGTATAAGCTCCCAGGGCAAATTATGAATGTGTTGTTCCTCGAGTTTGTGTTTGGCCTCACTTTGACGGTGGAAGAGGCCAAGGATGGACGTGTCACCAGGGGTTGGGCAGGGTAGTCAAATTACATGGCAACTGAAGGTAGGGTCAGTTGGTATGTGCAGAGAGCAGGTGCTTTGTGAACCAGTCCCCAAGCCTACTTTTGGTCTCCCCAATATAGAGGAGACCACATCAGGAGCAACGGATACAGTAGATGAGGTTAGATGAAGTGCAGGTGAATCTCTGCTGGATTTAGAAGGACTGTTTGAGTCCTCGGACGGAGATGAGAGGGGAATTGTGGAGGCAGGCATAGCACCTACTGTGGTTGCAGGGAAAGGTGCTGCGTGTGGTGGAGGGGTTGTTGGGGAGTTTGGAGTTGACGAGGGAGTCGTGGAGTGAACGGTCCCTCAGAAAGAAGGGAGGGGTGGGGAGGGAAATATCTAATTGGTGGTGGGATCTGAACTTAGTGGCGGGAATGTTGGCAAATGATGCACTATCTTCGTAAGTTGCTGGGGTGGTATGTGAGCACCAAGGGGACTCTATCCTTCTTGTTGTTGGGGGCCATTTGCACTGCATTACCTACCTATTAACTTTTACCTACACCCTAATCTCCACAACTGTTATCTCCACCATTACTTATTGCATTAAACTCCTACTATCTTGCCTATTATGCTGACCCACTCATCCCCATTTTTATCATTTCCCTACTGCCCATCCGATTATTCTCACACTGCTAGCAACCCAAATATCTATCCCATTATCCACACCTCTATATCCACACCCTATTACTCATATCCAATCTCCATACCTTATTATCTGCAGCCTATCATCCAAACCTTAGTTTCCACATCTATCATCCACACACCATCACCTGTACCCCATTACCCATATCTCTATATCCATACCCCATTATCCAGACCCTTTATTCAGTTATCAATACTCAATTATCTGCACTCCATTATGCATAAACTAGTATCGATACTTATTATTTACACTCCATATTCAAGTTCCTACTTAATATTTCATTATCTACATTCCAAATCCACATTCCATTATCTGGATTTGATACCTAGTCTCCATTGTCCATTTTCCATACTATATTCTCAATTATGTAGAACCAATTTTCATACTCCATTATCCACAATCCATTTTCCATTCCCCATTATCCACACTCTATTGTCCACACACCTTTATCTGTACCCAATTATCTGCATCCCATTATCTGTGCTAACAACAATAGCCCATTATACATAATCCATAATCCATTCACAACAACATAATTTTCCAAATTCTGTTATCCATGCCTCATTAACCACATTCCATTGTCCTCAGTCCATTGTCCTCCGTCCACTATCAACAATCCAGTGTCCACACTCAATTATCTATATTTCATTACTTACCATCACTTCCATCCACGTTCCTTTCTGCGCATCCATTATCCACACTTGATTTTCCACACTCTGTTATCCACATCCCATTGTCCTCGCTCCTTTAACCAAACTTCACAAAATGCACTCCAGTACGCTCATTCCATTGTCCAAATTCCATTCACCACACACCATTCTATTCTCCAAATCCCACTCTCCATCCTTCACTATCTACCCTTTGCTGTTCATATCCCATATTCCACACTCGAATATCAGCTAGCCTATTTGCTGGATCAAGTTCTTGAAAAAATAATACCCACTTTTCCAGATGGCTTTGATTAATTGTATTCCATTTTCATTTCTTAGTGAGTGCAGCATTGTTATTCTTCTTTTGATACTAATTTCATTTTCACATTTGGGGCGTTGTACATTAGACTCAAATTTGATGACTGTTGATTACCAGTCAGTGATTGCACTGCATTTATGGCAGATGAAGGGTTTATTTAAATATAACTAACCAGGAAATCTAAAGGTAAGGCCTAGCCTACAAATAGGATCTTTTAGTATGCATTTTCCCTACCTTGGAAATGCAAGATGTTGTTTGAGACCATTCAACAAATCCTTCATGACCCTGACTCTACATAGTGAATAAATGAGCCTGCTGTATTTTTCAGGCTTTAAAAAGAATGACAGATTGATTAACTAGTTTTCTTCAAATTTGCTACAAAACATTAGCTTCATTTAGATGAGATCCATGCTACTTACTTGCAAGCAAAGCTGTCACTTTGTGTTTTCTGTTTTCCTGGATACAATCTCTCCCAACTCAGTACAAAGGAAGCTTTGAGTCATTAAATTCTTTCTATTCATACTGATTAGGTACATGCTTTTTCCTTAGAGTTCAAAGCAAGGATCATTACCAGCACTGTTTTTTATTTAAAATCTCAAACACATTGCCCAAGAATTCATTAACAGTGGCAGTCTACACTGGAGCTGATCTACAATGAACCAGTGGGTCACACAGTATTAGTGATAATGGGAACTGCAGATGCTGGAGAATCCAAGATAATGAAATGTGAGGTTGGATGAACACAGCAGGCCCAGCAGCATCTCAGGAGCACAAAAGCTGACGTTTCGGGCCTAGACCCTCTGATGAAGGGTCTAGGCCCGAAATGTCAGCTTTTGTGCTCCTGACATGCTGCTGGGCCTGCTGTGTTCATCCAGCCTCACATTTCATTATCTTGGTCACACAGTTTTGATGTGTTGCTGAGTTGAATAGATTGCCAACAGGAAGAGGACAACTCACTTCAATGCCTTCAACTTAAAGTGCAAGGGCTGAAAAAATATGCAATGTTCCTCTTCCTATTCACTACCATTACTCCTAAGGTAATGATACGCAAGCATAGATGTAGTAGAGGATAAGGACAGCTTGAATTTGACACTTTTTCTGGTCAAATAGCTTTCCTATTCAGGCTGCTATGTGAAAAATAGTGAGATTGCATCCCAAGCATCAGTCAACATCAGTCATCCTGTTTAAAAGAGGAATTGTGAAGAAAATATAGGAATGGAGGACAAGGATAAGGCTAGATGTAGAAAACGTCACAGTAACTCCTCTCCCGCTGGAGAGAGACGTATAAATGAAGGCAAAATTTCATGATGACTTGGATATTGCTTTAAAATGACAGGGTTGAAAATCACATACCCAAATCACTCTTTCTTTTATTGTTTAACCTGTTAAATGGTCCCATATTAATTTCCTGAAATATTCAGTTTAATACTCTGCAAGATTTTTTATGAGCCGCTAAATAAAGATGATGGATGATCCATATGATACACGTCCTCTAATTTGATTAAACTGTTTTAGAAACACCAGACACTTCGTTAAAGGCCATGAATTGTCCAAAGTATAAAGTAAGGCATTTTTGAATGCATTATTTCTTATTAGCATGGTTTTTTAAATTTAATAGCCTTCACTCCACAATTTGGCAGTTTATTTTGCTTTTTCACATTCTACATATACAACATAATTTGCGTAAAACTCATTGCTTTTTTGACTGGGTAAAGCAATGTTAAATATTGACAGGTCACTATAATCACTATGCTCTGCTTAAAACATAATGCATTGTGGTAAGCCTAGACTGCATCATGTCCCAATGTTCTGCTCAACATACTATCTATAGTGGTCGACACAGGCTGCATCATGTGTCAATGTATCTAGCTTGCGGATTCAGAACATCAACCAGCAACCTTTTGTACAGTGCCTAAATTGGCATTTTCATAGATGGGTTTTGATTGAGACTGTCCATGATCTCAGGGAATATCACAGCAATGTCACCTCCCTATATAAACCTCCAATCTACATATACTTTCATAGTTTGAATCAAGAGATACATCAGAAAAGCCTTCCCTGTTCTTACGTGAGTCTCCTTCCTGGATCAGACATACAGGTGATTGCATGAAGGCGGAAATCTGCTCAAGTCTGGGATAACTGTGTACTCTATGAAAGTCACAAATTATTTGCTGCATTTACTCATTCAGCCTCCAAAGGATTATTTGTTTTTCAGGCAATTCTTGTGAAAATTTGCACCCTCAAGTTGGACAAAGTAAGCTCTGAGGAGAAAAGAGTAGCCCGGAACAGTCATCCAGCAAAATTTCTGACCTGCAGAGCACCTAACAAGTAATTCATAGAGTTGCGCTGGTCCATAATATTTCTGTTGGGAAATGCTGGACAAAATTCCTCCAGCAATATTGATATTCTGGTCCCTAATATCCAGTGCAGTTCCAGCATTACATTAACAGGATTGCATCTTTGGACAATGCAGGTTAGCAATCATTTTAATCTTCTTGTACTTCACTCATGATCTAAAATGCAAGCCAGATTCTGAAGAGGCTTGACAAGATAAGCACTGAGGAATGGATGGAAAATTTAGACCTCAGCTTCAGGATAGAGAGTTGCGATTTGAGGACTCATACGATGAGGACCCTTTTCATGGAGAGATTGTGGTTGCTCCCTTGTTAAACAGTTGTAAAGCTGGGATTGATAGATTTTGGGTCTCGGAGAATCAAGGGATGTGGGGTGCAGGTGGGAAACTGGATTTGAGGCAAAAGAACGCATGAGATTTTATTGAATGGTGGAACAGGCTGGAGGGTCTGAATGGTCTCCTCATGCCCCTATTCTTAGATTCTTAAGTAACCAATGAAAGGCAAATCCCATTTTGTACCAGATGATTTCCACTCTTTTTTTTTGGTATGAAGGTGTGAGGTAGTGAGTGTGGATGACCCAGAAGACCTGTGGTGGGGAGGCAATGGGATGAGGGTTGTTCGAGAAATATTTTCCTCTCACACAACACTTCTAGCAGCCTCAGTCCTGTGCACAGCTCAGAAAGCAAGCACTTTTTGATTTCATATCAGGTTTAAACCAGTGTCCAGCTGTAGAATGCATACTCAACTACAAGCCTGCCAAAGCCTTTGACCTCTTGATTACAGAAGCCTTTTCAGCAAACGCCTGGGTCTGTCACATCTCTTCAATGCACCCTGAACATTAAATGTTACCTAAAATGATTAATTGGAAGTTAATAAAATCCATCAGCAAAACAATGGGAAGGCAATGAGCTATGCAATCATTGAAATAGTAAATGAAATGATGTAAGCTGCTTCCATGTCCCTTATTGACAGTGATTGAGGTGTGGTGGGTCTGACTGACTCAGCTGTATTTTCTGGCTGGACAGTCAGCCCCCCAGAGCTTCACAGAATCTCTTGATGATCTTTAACCAAGGCAACTTCATGTAACAGAAGGCAGCAAATTGTATTGATTTAGAGGAGTAAATGTGCTCCGAAACAAAGCCCCAGATACATGTTTCAGAGCAGTTGTCAGCCAACCAGACAAGCAACAGTGGCAACCGGGGGTGTGTGTCTGCAAACAAGATTATTCTAAAAAGGATTTAGAATGTTGTTTTAACTAGATTTCACGGATTCAGAAATTAATGGTTGCTTAATAACGAGAGCTTGTCACCAAAGAATACGTTAGCCCCTTTTAACCAAATTAAATGCATATATTTGCCTAAAGGGGGCTGAGCTAAAAGGGAGGCTTGACACTTTATTTTTAACTCTAGTTTGTTTTGTTGCCTGGGTCACTGTGGCGTTTTTGACCACCAAGGCCCCAGCTGGCATGTGAAAGGTGGTAAGAGTCAGGCATGTGTGAATCCGAGCCTGGGCCTTGCCACAGTGAAGGCCCAGGCTATTCATCACTAGCTGGTGACTGACAGTGACTGATGGGATAGGCTCGGGTCTGGCACTTCACCAGCACAAGAATCATACGAGGCAGGGAGCAGACTGACAGCTGGAGCGCTGTGTCAAGTGGTGTAGAGACCAGAGCTATTAATAATCTGTGCCACATGATCCGCAGCACGGGGAACAATGATTTAGACTTTGGTTGGAATAAAGATTTTACATTTAGTGTCAGTGACAACTACAGTGCTTGATATATAAAGCTGATCTATTAATCAGATCTATGGAAACAGATTAGAGGGTGACGTCTTCGACTGTGAGTACGTGATCTTTTTGAATTAATGCTTGTTTATTTTTTAATATTAGAAATATTAAAGAGCTACTCTGTTTGTTCCAGGAGAAATCCATTCTTTACTTAACAGCTTCCAGCCTCCAAATTCCTTATGCTATTTTGTATCAATTTAACATGACCTGTGACCAACTATAATGATTATCCAGAGCTCAGTAATCCTTTAAGGATGCATAAGTACAAATGAGCCAGTCTGCAAAATTGAATTTTATTGGTCGGTGGGGTTAAAACTTAGGAATAATTCATTGCAATAGGATCAATCTGAGTAATAAACAGTGACTATCATTATTGACGAGAATCATGTGTTGTTACAGATAGCTAACCATGTAAACGACTTAAATGCACACCATCTGATCTGAGCTATACGGAATGAGTGGCTAACAAACATATTTTATTCTTCTCTATGAAATGATTCCACTGCTAGACCATGTAGAGGCAATTCAGAAAGTTAGAATTTATATCTGAATGTAAAAGCCAAACAATTTTGTACCCACTATTTTCTTGGACAAAAATACAAAGGGTTATGTAACTAAGGCAGACAGATGGAAGTTGTGATATGAATCAACTATTACCTATTTGAACAGTGGGAAAATCTTGAAATGCTGAATGGTTGCTCCTGTTCCTGTGTTCCTGAAGCAGCCACCTGCATGCTGATATGATTTAATCTGGTCAATCATACCTTGTGCTTATAGTTGTCTTGTGATCTGATGTGGATATTTAACACCTAGGCTCTGCTTCTCTTGAATTGGGAGAATTGTAGTTGGGAAACTTTGCACCATGCAGGACCCTCCAAGCTACACCGCCTCACCCACTCTATCCCCATGCACTCCATTCTGTGTTGCCACCATGTGCCTTCCCAAGACACATTCTGGTGCCATCCCCAGTCTCCATTTCTGCAGATACAGAGAGGCAATTCACACTTGTTGGTTGGGTTTAAGAGTATGGAGTGGAATGTGGAGGGGGAACAGACAGATAAGAAGGATGGAAAGATGAGGGGCACAGCTGGGCTGGGACATGGTGCCTAATTGGTAGATTGTTGGAAATAGGGTGGGAATGAAGTGTCGGGAATCTGAGCTGCACTCAGGAAAATGAGCCCTGCATACACTTTGCAACAAAAAGTAAGTTACGCATCTCTGGGTATACCGAACTTGGAATGATTTCTCCAGCCAGACATACCCGACCCTCTCAATTGCTACTGTCCTCATGCTCACACCTCACAGATATTAAGATACCTGACCATCAACATCTAGGTCTCCAGTTACTGACTGCCATCATCTCCACCCTGGATGCGAGATCACACTTGAGAATATTCTGAGATTGTGGAAGTCACTAGATAAAAACAAATCATTCTATCCTCTGTTTGGGTCCTTTCGGAAGAGTGTCAATTGGACTGGAGGGGACTGATTGCAAATGGCACGAGATGTTTCTTGCCATGCCCTTTGGGACATTACCAATCCAATTCATCCTGCGAAATTGTGGAAAATCACCCACATCCGCTGTCAACAACTGAAAAGTCCAATCTTTTACTTAATGTCTATTTTTACACAAGGCTCCCTTGACTTCGCTGTGTGGGGAATATTACTCATTCTAAAATTGATCATTTGATGGAGTGGATTGATGCAGCTTTCCAAAGTGATACATTGTCATTTTTATTAAAATTACATTGATGGTCATTCAATCAATAATAGGGAGGGGGTTTACAATTAATTAAATGTCTTGCTTCTCAGAATACAGTGACAACTCTTCAGCACCTCTACACTCCAGCAGTACATTGACGTTCAAACTCACACTCATGAGCATAATACAACCATTAATCAACAAGCACAAAATACATGACAATCATTTTGTTCCCTTCCAACTAATTTCAGGAACAGTGAGAAGAGGGCAACTTAAAATGTCAGTTCACACTTCTGTAAAATAGTTGTATTAGATAGAGCTAGCAACAGAACTTGCAGGCTACAGTGTATGCTTCAATGCTTTTCTTTGTTCAATCAGATACTTGTCTTTTATGTAAACTTTATGCTGCAATATTACATATGAATTTTGCAAACTTAGAAATGTATTTATTTTTCAATGACTGTTTCATTCAGAGCAAAGGATATCTCCCACTTGGTAAATGGTTACTGGAATAAAAATAGAAAGTGCTGCAAATATTTGGCAGGTCTGGCAGCATCTGCAGAGAGAAAGATACAGCTAATGTTTCAAGTTAAATGTTTCAAATGTAATTCTGTCAAAGAATCATTTTTGACTTGAAACATTAACTTTTTTGTTCTCTGACAGATCTGCTGAAATTCACCAGCACTTTCTGTTTGTTTTTCAAATTTCCAGCATCCACAGTACTTTGCTTTTTATTTTAGATAATCACTGGGCACTAAGCATGTCAGACGTACTTCATAAAAAATCAGCCCTAATGGCATTACTCATTGTATTTAACATGTAACAGCATAGCGAAGGATCTTGCACATTTCCAGTGCTGCAAGCTATAATCGACTACTTTTGTGTGCCTTATGGATCTTTGCTCCTGTTTTTCTTGTGAAGTCTTGACTGTTTTCTTCTGTGTGTTTTTTTGCACAGATTCAAAAATGAGTTTGGAAAAAATGAAAACTGATGAACACTGACAGGTAACTTTTAAATGTATCCCTATTGCTTAGGGATGAGAGGGAACTCCTGTGGACTCAAGCCAAGAGAATTAAAATCGGGAGGGTTTAATAAGCAATTGAGGAAGTTGTTTTCTTCAGTTGTGAATTAGGCGAGGAAGACTTAAATGTTTCCCGGCTATTCTATTTGTCCTCCTGTCTGGGTTCCATTCTTTACCCTTTGTAAACTTCGCTTTATCCGACCCTCTGTTGCAAATATCCCATTCCAAACCCAGTCCCATTTTCCCATACTTCCTTGACATGAATTTATTCCCTACCTCCCAAAGCTTCCAATGTAACATTCCTATCCTTACATTTAAGTGGCTCTGTATCCTTGCCCATCTCTGTATCTTTTCTTCAGCCTCACAAACACCTCACAGACTTCTCCTTAGTCCTACTGTGCCTTCCTGCAGACTTCTTCATATTTCCTTCACCCCATCATTGCAACTCTATCTTCAGTCAACCAGCCCACAAAATTTTCTCCTTAAGCCTCTTTACTTTCTTTTCCTCTTTTAAGCTCTACCTAAGAACCACTTATGTTAGCCACTCCTCATATCTCCTTGCTGGTCCGGGTGTAAGGCTTTTCATAAGTCAGTAAAGTTTTTATAAAATCAAGTGCAAAAAAAATCGCTAGTCATTGTTGCTTGTTTACCACAGGCATCACATCCATTCTCCATTTGAGCCCTCTGCCAAAAAATTCTCCTCACCGACCTCCCCCAGTGCTACTCTGTAGGTGAGGTGATAGTTGATTGTTTGGTGTCCTGTGAAGGTGTGACGGAGCTGTGAGATTCAGATAATTTGATAAAGCATTCCCAGGTTTTGCTCCTGCAGTTAATGATAGCACCTGAACCCCACTAATAGCAGACTTGCCAAGGTCAGTCCATTGCCAACTGTGAGATATTAGGAGGAAAAAAAGTGAGACAGATTGCAGTCTTATTGAATTGAGGTATGTTTATACATTTCGATGAAACGCACAAAATCACACAAATGTTGCTGGAAGGAGCTGAAGTCTGACAGAACTATGATTGTATTCCAAGTCTGGTAAACACTTTATATAAGCCAGGAATTGTTATTCAGCTGCTTCCGTTTTCCCTGCTTTTTAAAGCTCTGCCCAGAGATTGCTCCTTGCAGTTTTTCCGTTAGGCTTCAAAATTATTAACCATAAGTTGATATACCCAGCTTTCTTGTGGTACTGGTCTGTGTGCATACGTAGACACATTCGTCTGTTGTATATGTTATATATGCCAGCAAAACACATGTACACATATGTGCTTCTCTACGACAGTGCTGCAGAGGATACATCAGAGAGGAATGATAGTCCAGTAGCAGTTTATTAAAACATCTGCATTTGATTATATTTGTCAATTTTTTTAATGTCTCCTCTATCTAGATACATTACTAGCGTTTTCATTATTTATCTCAGGGCATTTTAACTCATTTTTATGTGCACTGTGATAAACATTTATAAATATGTTATTGTTATTTGGGAATTTGGATTCTAAAGTCGGGGTAAATGAATTGGTGTTTTTTGTTAATGAAAGAGACTTCTTTGAGAGGTCAGAAGGCAATTTGCAAATAGTGAAATAAAGACAGCTTTTCAAAGAAAGTATTTAACTTGAGCTACATAACTAGCAAGGTTTTTGTGAGATTAATTGCTGAATCTTTCACTAAACTGGTAATTATGATCAGAAGAAAAGAATAGATAATGAGAGTCACAACCAGGTTTGAGTTAAGAAGTGAAGATTCCATCCAGCAGAAGGACAGTCAATTTTATTGAAGTCTCCTGGCTATCAGAACTGCAAGGCAGTCTCTGAGCTGGAAAGAAATGCTTCAACTATTTTAGCAGGTCAAGTAGACAGTGACTCTTAAAGTTCAGATTAGAAATGTCTGAGAGTTTGCCAGTGCCAATGTACTTTGGGGCAAGACAGTGATGAAATCAATTAGATCTGGTGAATATGCAGCAAGCCCAAAATGAAACACTTGTAGCCTTGTCAGGTTAGTAGAATTTTTTTAAAAAGTAAGGTAAGAGTGATACCTCAGTGAGATTGAATGTCTGTAAAGGATATAGCCGGGCAAAAAGGATTTTTTTTTCTATTTGCTGTTTAAGTGATCGTGTTTCCAAATTGTCTTCCATATATTTGTAAATATTTCATGTAATAAGTTTTTTTTTCTGTTAAGAGCACCCTGGCCATCTTCTGTAGCTCAGTCCACTGACTGACCACCACAGTAACCAATGACAAAAAATAAAAGCCATAGCTTATCAAGTTGCATACTATTTTGCAGAATACCTCTGCAAAAATGTACCCAAGCTTCCAGTTGCTTGCCCCTTCAACACACTACTGTGTTCCCTGGCTAACACTTCTGTGACGGGGCTATTGCAGTGCTCCAGCAAAACTCAAAGCAAGCTGGAAGAACAGCAGCACATTTTCCGCTTGGGGAGCCTGCAACTTTTAGAACTTAATATCAAATTTAATAATTTTAGGGCCTGAAATCTTCCTCTGTCCATTACACTCCCCACTTGTCATTAAATGGGTTGCTTTCAATATAGCCAAACCATTTTCATTCATTTATGGTGTGCATTATCAGCTTTTCTTTATCCCCCAGCATACCATTAGCAATCTCAGTTTGTGTAACTGCCTTTCTCTCCCTCTGGGCTCTGTCTCCACCTATCCTCTCACTCCTTCCCCATCTCCCCCACTCCCTAAATTCAGCTTATATGCCATATTCTACCACCAACTACTAGTTCTGATGAAAGCTCAGTGTATCCAAAACACTCACTATGCTTTCTCCCCACTAATGCTGCCAGGAAAGCCGAGCTCCTCCAACATTTTCTGTTTTTCATTCACTCTGGAATCTGACTTATCCAGTGTTATCATCAGCTGGGATCATAATGCAGTCCCATTGTACAAAGCCTCTGCAAACTTATTTTTCTCTGTTTAGAATACATTTCTTGATTTAAGTTAGGGTTTTTCCCTGTCAGCATGGATTCTCCAACATAAAGTTTTATAGATTCATGCTGAAAGACTCCAATTTCTGAAAATATGGCTCCTTTCCAATTGGCTGTAAATGGAACTTTGTCTTGGTATTTCCCCTGCAGCTAACATCTCGTAGTGAACTGGTTAAAATCAATAAAGCCAGCATGGAGCAGAGACTGAATCTTGAATTTCCAGGGGAGTGTCACTTATACAT
Organism: Stegostoma tigrinum; assembly: GCF_030684315.1. Taxonomy (NCBI): domain Eukaryota; kingdom Metazoa; phylum Chordata; class Chondrichthyes; order Orectolobiformes; family Stegostomatidae; genus Stegostoma; species Stegostoma tigrinum. The sequence goes on from NC_081354.1 coordinate 15,494,917, forward strand.
GCACTGCCTGGGTAGATCACAAACATAGTGGATCTCCCTCATTTTCATCACAGTGAAATAATTTTCAGAGACCTTTCTGGGTTAACTTCACATAAAGTAGCTGAGTGCTGACCTGAGACTGAACTTGATGGGAATCAAGTACAAGGGTGCAGAGATAAACCTAACTGATGTATTATAGAATTAAACCATTAAACAAATAATGATTTTGCCAAGTTTTCATTCAGATTACAGCCAGAATGCTGTGGGGATCCCGTAAATTTTGCTGATGAGGTAAAAAAACAGTTCTGACATATCAATTTTCACATCTGGAGAAAGTGCTTGTAAAATGGGCTTTATTGAGATCATGCAATGCCTAAATAAATAAATCCAGACTTGTACAATTCATTTACGCAATGTATTCAGTTAACAGGTATTCATTAAACAGGTAAATAAATAATACTGCAGATGTTGGAAATCTGAAACAAACACAGAAACTACTGGAGAAACTCAGCAGGTCTGGCGTCAGCTGTGGATAGAAAAATGAATTAATGCTTTGAGTTCAATATGACTCTTTTTCAGAATACTCAAATAATACTGAGTCTGCTTTGTGTCTAATATCAGACAATAACGGGCATTTTCAGATTTGTGTAGCCATAGGTCTGAGAGATGGTGTATCTTGACATAACTTGGGAGTTGATTGAATATTAACTGGGTTGAATTATATGCAGGTCTTTGGCATTAACTAGGGATTTGCTTGAGCTTCTTAAAACAGATGTAGACTAAAATTTGGAATGAGTTATTCTGTAAAGAAATGCCAATAGACATTAATAGAAAGTGGTTGTTTAATGTTAAAGGATACAATCTAAGAAAAACATGGAACAGATGTTAAAATGGGGGAGATGGTGGCGTGCTGAGAATATCACTGGCTAGTAATCCAGAAGTTCGGACTCCTGGGTTCAAATCTCAGCATTTGTAAAATTTAATTGTAGGATGTGAGTGTCACTGGCTGGCCAACATTTATTCACTGCCCTTAGCTGCCCTTGAGAAGGAGGTGATGAGCTGCCTCCTTGAAGTGCAGCAGTCCACCTTCTGTGGATTGATTCTTAGTGCCATTATGGAGGGAATTCCAGGATGTTGACGTGGTGACAGAGAAGGAACAGTGATATATTTCCAAGTCAGGATGGTGAGTTGCTAGGAGACAAATTTGAAGGATCTTTGATGAATTTCTGCAGTGTACCTTGTCAATAGTACATACGGCTGCTACTGAGTGTCAGTGGTGGAGGGAGTGGATGTTTGTGGATGTGGTGCCAATCAAGTGGGCTGCTTTGTCCTGGATGGTGTCAAGCTTCTTGAGTGTTGTTAGAGCTGCACTTATCCAGGCAAGTTGATGATGGAACTTAATTTCCAGTTGATAAATCTGGAATTAAAAGCCACTGTTAGGAACAGTGATCATGAGGGCCGGCATCAATTGTCCAGGGGTGGAGAAACATCAGATTCGCTAATATCATTTAGGGAGGGAAATGTACTGACCTTACCTGGTCTGACCTACATGTGACTCCAGACCCCACAACAATGCGGTTGACTCTTAACTGCTCTCTGTAATGGCTTGAACAAGCCAAACAATTCAAGTGTAATTAGGGGTGGATAACTTGGCCTTGTCAACTGCTGCCAGATTCTGTGAAAGAATTTTTAAAATTCCCAGGGGAAGAATGACAAAATTGCACATGGATTGTTTGGGACTATCCTCTGTGGTTCTCAGGGTGTGAACAATTTAACCAGAGGAGGAATGAAGTAGAGATGTGGACACAGATTACAGCCTTACTAAAACAGAAGCAAGGAGTGTCCTGTTCTTGTTATGTTCTACATGGAATAAAATCTGCAATAAATTATTTTGAGATGATGCCCAATAGGTAGATAGTGGTAAACATTTGGACCCCCTACTGGAATCCTTAGATGAACTCTGCGAGAAAGATGACCTGTTAAATACCTATGAGGCATGATCAGACTGTGACAGATTTCAGAAAACAGATGGTCATTCCATAGAAGAATACATCATATGCTTGAACACATTGCATCAACTAGCACAAAAATTAACTGAGGATCTTGGATCATTACAATTGCTTCATTTGTTGGATGGAGGTAATGTATTTCTTAAAAACATTTCTAGCTGGTGTGTGGTTCTCAGCGAAAGTTTGGAGTTTATTCTGAGGTGTCACACAAGGGGCAACCAGCTTTGTCACATCGATGGATGTGTGCTGAAAAAGTCTTGTCAGATTGGACTTAAAAGGCTGAAATGAGGGTTGCAGTTGCTAGTGGATTGAAGAGCAACCGAATGATACAGGTGTTAACACAGACTAGCCCAGAAGTGGAACTGTAATCTAGAAAATCATTGCTTCTTATTCACAGGTGTCTCAATTGACAATAACAGCTGCATTTCTGTGAAGTGATAATTTTCACAAAAAAGTCATATTGAAACCACCAAATGAGACCTCACTTGGCTGAAGCTTAGATTAATTAAGGTTGTGTTGAAATTGCATCAAAAATTAGTGAGAATGCAGCCAGAGAGTTTTATGAATAACTCCTCAGCACTAGAGAACCTTACCTGTGAGGAATGATTGGATTGTGGTGCTGTTTTCTTTGGAGCTCAGGAAGCTGAGCAGACACTGAAGTTGTGTGTGTTAACTTGAGGGGCTTGGGTAGAACAGGAAAAAAGTATCTTTCCTTTAGCAGTGAATTCCAAAAACTGGGATATTGATTTTAAATAATAGGTAGAAGCATTAGAAGCAAGTTGAGAAGTAATTTTTTTCATTTGGTAGGTAGTGAAGGTTTGGGATTCATTGTCTGAAAATATGGCAAAGTCGGAAACCCTCACTGTATTTTAAAAGCACTTGAGTATACACCTTCACAGCCACAAACCGAGAGCTGGGTGATGGGATTAAACCAGTTAGCTCTTTCTTTTGTCAATATGGGTCAAATGTCTGTTTTCATTGACATAAATCTGAACATTTCTATGCTGAAAAATGATGCTGCCTTTGTTTCAATGATGAATTTTGGTAGTGTGTTCCAGAAATTGCAAAATTTCTCCTGCTGTCTGGATTAACCTAAGTTTACTCTACACTAAAACCCTCGCTGACTGAAGCCATTTTTTAAACCTATTCTGTCGTATCTCTTGATAATTTTGGTCAGCTGATAAATCATCTCTTCTGTCATAATTTTCTTCAGCGGAGAGCGGCGGGAGCCGGGCAGAAGTGAAGTCGGAGCCGAGAAGCAGTTGGGAAGGTAAGCGACCGTTATTTAAGCACTTACCTCGAAGCCCCATGTCTGACACAGTAGGGCCTCCCTCCTCCTCTAACCTAATTAAAAGTCCACAGACTCGCAGCAGGAAGAGCGGGAGCGTCGATCAGAGACCTACAGGTGGGTGAGTCTCTGCTTTAAAGATTAGCAAATACCTACCTTGACCGTCGGAGCCCTCCATTCCTGTTCCAGCAGCAGAAGGAGCGGGACCTCTAACCGCGAAGGACTCTCGTGTGTTATTAAGGTAAGGCTTTTCAAGTTATATCCTTGTGTATTATGTAATTTATTAAAAGTTTAATTGCTTAATTGAAAAAGAGTGTAGCAGAGAAGTACTAGAAGGCATTTAATACATAAGTTGTAAAAGTTAACTAAATAAGTAGTAATGGCTGGACAGGTGATGTGCTGTAGCTGTATGATGTGGGAGCTGGCTGATCCCATTGTGAATGGCAGAGACCACATCTGCAGCAAGTGCTGGTTGCTGGAAGAACTCCGGATCAGAGTAACTGATCTGGAATCTGAGCTTCAAACTCTGCGGCACATCCAGGAGGGGAGAGTTACCTGGACACTTCGTTTCAGGAGGCAGTCACACCCAGTAGATTAAATAACTCAAATTCAGAAAGTGTTCAAGGACAAGGTGTGACTGTAAGTGAGACAGGCAGGGGGATTCAGAGTTCAGGAGTGCAGGAGCCTCAGCCCTTGACCTTGAGCAACAGGTATGAGATTCTTGCTCCCTGTACGGTTGAGGAAAAGGACTGTGGACAGGATGAGCCAGCTGACCACGGCACCATGGTACAGAATGTCATTCAAGAGGGGTGGAGCAAAAAGACAGGTAGTTGTTATAGGGGATTCTATCATTAGAGAGACAGATAGTATCCTATGCAAGCCAGATCGGGAGTCCCGCATGGTGTGTTGCCTGCCCGGTGCCAGGGTGCGGGACATCTCCGACCGGGTTGAAAGGATATTGGAGCGGGAGGGGGAGGATCCAGTTGTTGGGTCCACATTGGGACTAACAACATAGGCAAAGCTAGGGTAGAGGACCTGTTCAGGGATTATGAAGCACTAGGAAAGAAATTGAAGTACAGGTCCTCAAGGGTCATTATCTCCGGATTACTGCCCGAGCCACGTGCCAATTGGCATAGGGAAAAGAAAGTTAGGGAAGTAAACACGTGGCTAAGGGATTGATGTGGGAAAGAGGGATTCCATTTCATGGGGCATTGGCATCAATTTTGGAACCGGGGGGATCTGTACCGTTGGGACGGTCTCCACCCGAACCGATCTGGAACCAGTGTTCTAGCGAATAGGATAAATAGGTGGTCAGTAGGACTTTAAACTAGTGAGTCAGGCGGAAGGGAAAGTGAAAGAGACAGGGAGTATGGAGTTAAATGGAAAGATAAGCAACAGGATAGCACGTGTACAGGTGGATTTAGGCTCGAGGCAGACTAGGAATACAGCAAAAAGGAAGGATAGCTCAAGACATCTTGGGATTTCCAACCTCTCTAATAATGATAAGAAAGCTAGCATGAAGACACTTTATCTAAATGCTTGTAGTATTTGCAACAAAGTAGATGAATTAGCAGCAGAAATCCTCTTGAATGATTATGATGTGGTAGGCATCACAGAGACGTGGTTGCAGGGAGTTCAGGACTGGCAGTTAAACATCCAAGGATTCACAACATATCGAAAAGACAGGGAGGTGGGCAGAGGGGGTGGGGTTGCCTTGTTAGTTAAGAATGGAATTAAATCTACGGCACTAAATGACATAGGGTCAGAAGATGTGGAGTCTGTGTGGGTGGAATTGAGAAACCACAAAGGCAAAAAAACTATAATGGGAATTATGTACAGACCTCCTAACAGTGATCAGGACCAGGGGCGCAAGATGCACCAAGAAATAAATAGGGCATGTCAGAAAGGCAAGGTCATGGTGATCATGGGGGACTTCAATATGCAGGTGGATTGGGTGAATAATGTTGCCGGTGGATCCAAAGAAAGGGAATTCATGGAATGTTTGCAGGATAGCTTTTTGGAACAGCTTGTGATGGAGCCCACAAGGGAGCAGGCTATTCTGGACTTAGTGCTATGTAATAAGCCAGACTTTATAAAAGACCTTAAAGTAAGGGAACACTTAGGAGGCAGCGATCATAATATGGTAGAGTTCAGTCTCAGTTTGAAAGAGAGAAGACAAAATCGGATGTAATGGTGTTACAGTTAAATAAAGGTAATTACAGGTGCATGAGAGGAATTCACGAAAATCGACTGGAAGCAGATCCTAGCGGGGAAGACAGTAGACCAACAATGGCAGGAGTTTCTGGGTGTAATTGAGGACACAGTACAGAGGTTCATCCCAAAGAAAAGAAAGATTATCCGGGGTGGGATTAGACAGCCATGGCTGACAAAGGAAGTCAGGAAATATATCAAAGAAAAAGAGACAGCCTATAAAGTGGCCAAGAGCACTGGGAAATCAGAAGATTGGGAAGGCTACAAAAACAGACAGAGGATAACAAAGAGAGCAATAAGGAAGGAGAAGATCAAATATGAAGGTAGGCTAGCTAGCAATATTAGAAATGATAGTAAAAGCTTCTTTCAATACATAAGAAACAAACGAGAGGCAAAAGTAGATATTGGGCCGCTCCAAATTGAAGCTGGAAGGCAAGTGATGGGAGATAAGGAAATAGCTGAAGAACTTAATAAGTACTTTGCATCAGTCTTCACAGTGGGAGACATGAGTAGTATGCCAACAGTTAGGGAGAGCCAGGGGGCAGAGTTGAGTACGGTAGGCATTACAAAAGAGAAAGTGCTAGAAAAGCTAAAGGGTCTAAAAATTGATAAATCTCCTGACCCCGATGCGCTTCGTCCTAGAGTTCTGAGGGAGGTGGCTGAGGAAATAGCGGAGGCTTTGGTCGTGATCTTTCAAAAGTCACTGGAGTCAGGGTAAGTCCCAGATGATTGGAAAATTGCTGTTGTAACTCCCTTGTTTAAGAAAGGATCAAGGCAAAATATGGAAAATTATAGGCCGATTAGCCTAACCTCGGTAGTTGGTAAAATTCTAGAATCCATTGTCAAGGATGAGATTTCTAAATTCCCGGAAGCACAGGGTCAGATTAAAACAAGTCAGCATGGTTTTAGTAAGGGGAGGTCGTGCCTGACAGACCTGTTAGAATTCTTTGAAGACGTAACAAGTATGTTAGACCAGGGAAACCCAGTAGATGTTATCTATCTAGATTTCCAAAAGGCCTTTGATACAGTGCCTCACGGGAGGCTGCCGAGCAAGGTGAGGGCCCATGGTTTTCGAGGTGAGCTACTGCCTTAGATTGAGGATTGGCTATCTGACAGAAGGCAGAGAGTTGGGATAAAAGGCTCTTTCTCGGAATAGCAACTGGTGACGAGTGGTGTCCCGCAGGGTTCTGTGTTGGGGCCACAGCTGTTCACCTTATATAGTAATGCTCTGGATGAAGGGACTGGGGCCATTCTGGTGAGGTTTGCCGATGATACGAAGATAGGTGGACAGGCAGGTAGTACTGAGGAGGTGGGGAAGCTGCAGAAAGACTTAGACAGTTTAGGAGAGTGGTCCAGGAAATGGTTGATGAAATTCAATGTGAGTAAATGTGAGGTTTTGCATTTTGGAAAAAAGAATACAGGCATGGACTCTTTTCTGAACGGTGAGAAAATTCGCAAATCAGAAGTGCAAAGGGATCTGGGAGTGTTGGTCCAGGATCCTCTCAAGGTTAACTTGCAGGTAGAGTCCGTAATTAAGAAAGCGAATGTAATGTCGTTTATCTCAAGAGGGTTGGAATATAAAAGCAGCGATGTGCTTCTGAGGCTTTATAAGGCTCTAGTTAGGTTAGTCCTCATTTAGAATACTGTGTCCAATTTTGGGCCCCACACCTCAGGAAGGGCATACTAACCCTGGAGCATGTCCAGCGGAGATTCACACGGATGATCCCTGGAATGGTAGGTTTAGCGTATGATGAACGGCTAAGGATCCTGGGATTTTACCCATTAGAGTTTAGAAGGTTGAGGGGAGATCTAATAGAAACTTACAAGATAATATATGGTTCAGAAGAGGTGGACGCTCGGAAGTTGTTTCCGTTAGGCGGGGAGACTAGGACCCGTGGGCACAGCCTTAAAATTAGAGGGGGTAAATTTAAAACTGAAATGAGACGACATTTCTTCAGCCAGAGAGTGGTGGGCTTGTGGAATTCATTGCCACGGAGTGCAGTGGAGGCCGGGACGTTGGATGCCTTCAAGGCAGAAATCAACAAATTCTTGATCTCAGAACGAATCAAGGGCTACGGGGAGAGTGCAGGGAAGTGGTGTTGAAATGCCCATCAGCCATGATTTAAATGGCGGAGTGGACTTGATGGGCCGAATGGCCTTACTTCCACTCCTATGTCTTATGGTCTTATGGTCTTATAATGCAGACAGGCTGAATTTCAAGGCATTCTTCACTTTTGTACTTCCTGAGGGTAAAGCATTAGGTGGGAAGATACCAATAACGAGAAACAATATTTGCCTCCAGTAGAAAAGAGATTCGGAGCAGAAAGGGATTGATGTATACATCCCTGTTGCACTGGGTGATTATTCTTGTTGGAGTTGAAATGATGTCCATTTTGTTTGCTTAGAGACTTTTGCCCTTCACCAAACTCATCAACATGAAACGTGTTATAACAAGGTGTAAAGCTGGATGAACACAGCAGGCCAAGCAGCATCAGAGGAGCAGGAAAGCAAATGTTTCGGATCTGGACCCTTCTTCTGAAAGGTTTCTGAAGAAGGGACCAGACCCGAAACATCAACTTTTCTGCTCCTCTGATGCTGCTTGGCTTGCTGTGTTCATCCTGTTATCTCAGATTCTCCAGCATTGGCAGTTCCTGCTGTCTCTAACATGAGATGTTTTGGTATTTTTTAGTATTTATACAGAAAACGTGAGCAGCATGGATTTTTAATCAGTGACTTTTATTTAATGGGAATGTACATTTCTGTGCAGGTGACTTTGCCCATTTTGAGTGACTAATTCTGGTTCAACAAAGAGTGCAGGAGGGCATACTAGAAGCCGTAACAGTCATACCAAAAGATAAAACGTCAACCACTGAAGCGACAAAACAGGAATACTTGAACATTAAACAGCAAAAACAGTATGTAATAGCAATGTGATCCCACATCACAAATGGTAGCCTGTAGCCAATTCACTCCAAAATATTTAGAAATGGCTAAAACCATTGGATATGGCAGAAGCTATGTGCCCTAACAACATTCCAGCAATTGTACTAAGGCACCATGCCCCAGAATGAGCTAACCACGATAACCACTTAACCAAAAGAACTGCAGATGCTGTAAATCAGGAACAAAAATAAAGTTGCTGGAAAAGCTCAGAAGGTCTGGCAGCATCTTGAAGGAGAGAACAGAGTTAACGTTTTGGGTCCAGTGACCCTTCCTCTGAACTGATGGTGGCTGGGAAAACATCAGTTTATATGCAGAAAATAGGGAGGTGGGTGGGATAGGGAGTAAACAATACGATAGAGCCCAAAGAGAGAGAAAGACAGTGGGACAGACAAAGGAGCTGTGAACGAAAACTTTGTCTATCCAACTGTCTTTCTCTCTCTTTGGGCTCTGTCCTATTGTTTATTCCCATCCCCACCAACCTCCCTATTTTCTGCATATAAACTGATGTTTTCCCAGCCACCGTCAGTTTAGAGGAAGGATCACCGGACCGGAAACGTTAACTCTGTTTTCTCCTTCGCAGCTACTGCCAGACCTGCTGCGCTTTTCCAGCAGCTTTGTTTTTGTAACCACTTAACCAACCTGTTCCAGTATAGCTACGATACTGGCATTTACCAGACAACATGAAAAATAGCCCGCACATGTCCTGTCTAATAAAAGCAGAAAATATCCAGCTTGTCCAATTACAAACCTGTCATTCTACTCTTGATCACCTGTAAATTGATGGAATGGGTCATTACTGTTGTCCCAAGTGGCACTTGATTAGCAATAACCTGTTCTCTGATACACACTTTAGTTTCTGCCATGGCCACTCAACTCCTCGCCTCATTATAACTGGATTCAAATATGGACCAAAAGATGAACTCCAGACATGAGGTGAGAGAAACTAACCTTGCCATCAAGGCAACATTTGACCAAGTATGGCATTAAGGAGCCCAAGAAAAATGATGAGAAGCAGATGGAAAACTCTGCTGTTTGGAATCATACCATGACGTACCATATTACAAAGGATATTGGTTGTGTTGTTGGAGGTCAATCTTCTCAGTCCTGGGACATTTCTGAAAGACCCCCTCAGGGTAGTGTGTTAGGTCCAACTATGGTCAGCTACTTTATCAATGACCTTCCTTCTATCATAAAGTCGGAGATATTCACTGAAGATTGCATAATGTTCAACACCATTCCCAGATACCAAAGCAGTCTGTGTCAATATACAGCAAGACATGGACAACGACTGGTTTGGGGCTGATAACTGGCAAATAAGTTCCAAAATGCAAGTTCAAGATAGAATGACCATTTTGTACATGTGGTGATCTGAGCACCTTCACTTGACATTCAAAGGCATTACCATCACTAAATTCCTATTTATCACCAAGCTGGGGTTTATCATTGACAAGAAACTTACCTGACCTGGCCACATAAATACTTTGGCTACAAGAGCAGGGAAAAAACTTGGAATTCTGTGACAAGTAGCTCACCAACTGTCAGCCAAAACCCATCCACAAGTTACAAATCGGTAATGTATTTGATTACTCTCCACTTGACTGGATGAGTGCAGCTCCAACAATACTGAAGAAGCTCAGTAACATTCAGGACAAAACAGCCCACTTGACTGGCATCTAATCCACAATATTCAGCATTCACTTCCTTCACTCCCAATGCACAATCGCAGCAGGGTGTACCATCTATAAGATACACTGCAGTATCTCACTTAGACTCCCTTCTAACCCACCTCCTCTGCCGTCTAGAAGTACAGAGGTAGCAGGTACATGGGAGTTCGACCATTTGTGGGATCCCCTCCAAATCACATACTATCTCAGCTTGGAACCGTATCACATTCCTTCACTGCCACTGGTTCAAAATCCTCAAAGATCAGCACTGCATGTGTACCTATCCATCAAAGATTGCAGTTGTTCAAGAAAGTAGCTCACCAACAACTTCTCATGGGCAGCTAGCAGTGGACAATAAGTGATCCTTGATGCTCCCATGCCCAGAGTTAGCTCAACAATGAGCCATCCTAATTGATCAGCAACACATCCGCCATCTTAAATATTCATCCTTTCCACCGGCCATGCATAGCAACTAGTGTTGACCAAAAACAAGATTCATGACAGCAACTTGTCAAGACTCCTTTGAACATTCCTTACAAACCCATAACCTCTACCACCTAGGGCAACGGCCGTGGATGCACTTAACACATTTAACCTGCAGGCTCAACCCCAAGCAGCACACCATTCTGATTTTGAACTTCATCGCTATTCCTTTACTGTCACTGTGTCAATAATATGCGATGCCCCTCACCAAAACCACTCTACATGCACCTACACTACATGACTAGTTTAAGCAGGTGGCTCACTCCTACCTTTGAGGGCAGTGAAGGATGTGAAATAAATGTTGGCCTAACTAGCTCTTATCCTATGGAAGATTAGACAAATGGAAAGTGGAGAGATTGAACACCATGCGTAATTAATCCACTGCCATAAACTAGGCTGTGGAAAATCATGGGGATCTACTAAATGGCAAAATGACTCAAAATTTTATAAATTAATAAGTTTGCTTCTAAAGGAAAGGAGAATTGGCGTGTGAAACAAAAATGTGTTTGGGTTGAGAGGCTGTAAGATAAATACTTGAGTATCAACCGGTAACAAGTGAAAACAAGCAACTGAAACATGGCTGACCTTTATTAAACTGCCAGAAAACCACTTAACCTGCTGGACAGGGCCTCTAAGGACACCTGCTGAAGCAGGCTAAACAAATAGCGATTCTTAACTGAAGAACACTTGGTTTCTTTCAGCCAAGCTCCCATCTGTTAACAGCCTTTTGTCTGAACTGTGTTCAGCTGCAGCAGCAGGCAGGATTGAGCTTTGAGCTGCCTTTTCTGTGAAGTCCTCTTTAGCATATTCCTCCCTTCCTTTAATGCCCTGATTTATTCATTGGTTTCACCCCTTCTCCCCTCCCCCGCGATGCTTTCGGAGTGCCTTCTTGTCTCCAGTACTCTGAGGGTCATGTCTTTTCAGTCACTTGCACAATACCTGGTGCCTGCATCTGTTTCCACATCAAATCAGGCATATTGTGATCACATCCTGCCTGAGAATTGTTCCCCCTTTTGCTAGGCATTGTCGCCAATTTCATGCCATGTATCGCTCCATGTTTTGTGCTTCATGAAGCTGTCATGGGCATAAAAGTTGCCTGACCAGGGTCGTAGTCAAAGGGGTGGGAATGAAACATCAGCGAAATGTTTATCGGGCCACCCACACTACAGTCCAGGAATTAATGGTAGCCAGCAGGCTTCATTATGCAGCCTGTAAGAGTCAACAGTTTTACAAGACCAATAAAGCTTCCTCTATACAAGACTTAAGAGCGTGGAAAGGCACTGCCTTTCACTTGGTCATGTACCGCCTGAGTACAGATACTACTTCTCATCTCAGCCGCAAACCTGAAGAGCGGGATTAGGCCTGATAACCTCCCAAATATTATTTTAAACCAATGCAGTTGGAATATCTTATTAACATGATCATTTATTTTTACAAGAGTTGGTTGGGTCAGATTGTGGGAGGGTTGCGGGGGGGAGAGCGCGCAAGGAGATTGTGATTAGTTACTTGCAGGAAGCCTTTTGACTGACATGAGACAGCTTTGTCCTGTGTATGTTAAACAATTACATGGACATCTGTCACACATAGTTAACTTTGCATTGCTGCATTTCAGTTTGGCAAGCTTATAGCAGCCCTCACTGATAAACTAGCTGGCAGTCAGCAAAAAGTGCAGCATAGCGAAGCAGGAATCATAAAACCCAGTGCCGTCCACCAATATCCAAGTTCATTCAGTGCAATGAAACCATGCGGAGGAGCTTTATTCCTGGGTAATTATCTGGAAACCTATAAGACAATAAAGCATCTGGTGGTCTTTCTTCCATGATACAATTTTTCTCAATATTGTGACAGGGAAAAGTATTGTATTCTTCCCTGGGTGGCTGATGCAGGCAGGGAATAAAAGCAAGGTTCAAAAAAGAGCAAATAAATGAATTTATATCTATCGCTTCTTTTTCTTTGGTTAATTCCACCAATATTGTTCTGGGTGACTTCTTCACTAGTTTTCAACTTGTGATTCTCACTGTGATCTCCTGAATAAATCTTTGTTTCCCTCTTTCCCTTCTCCTCCTCCCAAACAGACAATTGTGCAGTGTTTTTCTGAAAGGTAGTAATGCTTTGAAAGCATGGGTGAAAAATTGGAAAAACAAGAGTACAGAATGGGATATTTCAGAACCATTCAGCGATTAACAGCATCAATTCAACTTTTAATTGTGTGTGTATGTATTTGAAAGGCATCACTGAATCTCTTTAAAAATTATTACACAGAACCCACTCATAGAGTTTCGTTGGGAGACACCCATTGAAATGCATGTTTAAAATGGAGACAGGAACAAGCACATTATAAAAAGCTCATATGGGATCTCTGTAGAAACCACAAATAGCACTTTCTACATGTGCTTGGCATGCAATAGAATTATCATTGCTGAGTCACTCACTATTCACATGCTGGGGGTAACCGTTGGCCAGAAATTGAATTGGACCAGCTGTATAAATAGGATGGCTAACAAGTGTAGATCAGAGGTTGCAAATTCTGTAGCCATTAATTTACCTCCTGACTACCTGCCTACCATCTAAAAGGCACAAATCAGGAGTGCGATGAAATATTCCCCATTTGCCTGGGTGGGTTCCAGCAACACCCAAGAAACTTGGCACCATCCAAGACAAAGCAGGCCATTTGATTGACCCCACAACAGGCATCCAATCCCTCCACCACTGACACACAGTGGCAGCAACCTATACCTTCTACAAGATGCATGATAGTAATCCACCAAGACTCCTCCGACAACAAGCTCCAAACCCACAAGATTTACTATTCCAAAGGACAAGAGCAATAAATGCATGGGAATATACCATCTTCAGGTTTGACTCCAAGTCACACAATATTCTGATTTGGAACTATAGTCATGTTTCTTTCACTGTCACTGAATCAAAATTCTGGAACTCTCTTCCTAGCAGCGCTGTGGGTGACCTACTCCCCAAGGACTGCAATAACTGAATACGGCAGTTCACCACCACCACCTTCCCCAGTCAATTAAGTATGAGAAATTATTCTAGTACAACAAGCAATTCCTATGTCCCATGAACACCTTTTAAAAAACTCAAATGTGAAAATGGATGAGACTGACTCAGAAGGGAGTTGGAGTAAGATATCCTCTACAATTGGATTCTGAAAGAAACTTGATTTACAGTGTCCTCCGTATACAGGAACTACTTCTGATTTACTCAACAAATGAGCTTACGATTTCTCGAGTTTTGATATGATGAAATCACTGAAACTGCAGATGGGGAGGTTGTGGAATGGCAGAAGGAAAAGCAATAAACTAAAATTGCCCACCTGTAATTCCTCTTAAATCTTAATAAAAATCAATCTTGTTGATTGTGATAATTACAATTAATGGGAATGCCTGTAATTTGCACTTTGATGATAGCATCGTAAACCATACTCACAAAACTGCCGCAGCTTTTAAAACATTTACCTGATCCTGCAATCAATGTCAATTGTTTGATATGGTGCCCTATATAAGGGTATTGAGATTATACTATGGGCTATCAGGATGCAAATGATTAATGCATCCCACTCTTTTTCTTTGACAGGGCAGCCTCTACATTTGAAATAAGGATTTCTGTAAAACTGCCTTATGCATTTTTGGATTTAACCCATGGATTCCATCCAGATCCATGCTGTTTGATAGATAAAGGGAGGCCACGTCCTCTTATTCCAGCACATAAGTCAGTTAGACTCGACATTCTTTGCACAGGGGAATTGCTGATAACCTGCCAGCATTGACTTGAGTGACAAAATTACTGTGGATCTATCCGGAATGCTATAGCTGTTACTCAAATGCTCTAAATCTGAAACTGATCCTCTGTGAGATTGGCAATACCAAATCTGCAGACTGTCTTACATTTCTTTCCTTTCAATTGATGCTAAAATCGGGAAAAGAAAGAAGCTGCCAATTCACCATCGCTGGGCTCGGTTGGCACAATTGTCAAAGACAAACTTTACTCCTTTACTGTTCTGAGGAAGGGTCACCGGACCTGAAACGTTAACTGTTTTTTCCTTCACAGATGCTGCAGGACTTGCTGAGCTTTTCCAGCAATTTCTGTTTTTGTTATCCCTTGTACCTCGCTTAGTGTTGGGGAATCCATAGAGCTTCAGGAAGATACCCTCAGGTTTGTCAAAGTAAAGTGATGTGGTGGCATTTTACTGAGTATCCAAATTTGAGATAGGAACAAAAGGCTTTTGTTTTGCCTCATGACTTTATCATGAGAACATTCGCAACAATATAAATTTTTGATGAGCATTGACTGTTCAAATTCAGGAAACACTGAATGAAAATTGAATCAAGGCCCTCAAAAAACACATCAGAAATAACAAAAAATGTTATTAAATGCAATTCTTTCATAAGATGCATTCAATTGGGTTACCAATAATATGAACTGGAACTGAGCATGATTGTGAGCTGTATCATTCTTTTCCATTGATACAGATTAATATAATGCAGATACCAAGGAACTTACAGTAGAGTTGTAGTGTCACTATTTCAGGATTCAGGTCTCACCTTCTCTAGATTTGTCTCATAACATAACAGGTTGAGTAAAAATAATTATAATGTAGGTACTTAATTCATGGAGGGAGAGCACTGGGGAAATTGTCTGACATATACTTTTCCAACTATGTTGCTCATTGAAACTGAAATGGCTCTTATCAACAACGGAAGAGAAATTGCAGACCAGGGGGTGGGGTAGAATTGAGACAATGACCTGTCCTCAGGCTATGACGTGGAAGTTCCAGTTTTGAACTGGTGTGGACAAGATCAGAGATCAGACAACACCGGGTTATAGTCCAACATGTTAATTTGAAAACACAAGCTTTCGGAGCGTAGCCTCTTTGTTAGGTCCTGATGAAGGGGCTATGCTCTGAAAGCTTGTGATTTCAAATCAACCTGTTGGTCTGTAACCTGGTGTCGTCTGACTTCTGACCTTGTACTCAGGCCAAACATTTCAAATTGTTTTGTTGAATGCAACATGAATAGAGAAACTGAAGTCTGTATAAGGTGTCTCCTATTCAAGAGAAAAGTTAGAACAATTTATTTTTCTCTTAGAGGGTTGTGAATCTGTGGAATTTATTTTTTCCCATAGCTGGGTGGTGGTGAAGCCATTGAATACCCTTTAAAGCAGTAGTAGATAGATTCTTGACTACCTGATGTCCATTAGTGATTGGAGGTGGGTGGGCCTGTGGAGATGAAGCAGCATTCAGATCAGTCACAATCCTATTAAAGGGGGAAGCAGGTCGGAGAGGCCAAACAGCCTAATCCTGCTGCTAATCTGCATTGTTGCATTTTACCAATTCTGGAAACTGACAGCGGGCTTCGAGGAACAGAAGGGTGTGCAGTTCTAACAGTAGGTTAGCAACCAGAAGTGTGCTCCTTGTTTCTCTCTCCTGCAGAGTCTGCCTGACCTACTGAGTGTTTCTCTTTTATTGCTGAAGGCTATGGGAAGAGGGCTAGCTGAAGAGTTGTGGAAGGATGCTTGTGTGGAGCAGAAACCAGTTGGGCTGAATGGCTTGCATCAGTGCAATGTAATTCTATGTAATGTCATGTCCGACTGCCTTGTTAAAACACAACTGCATTGTAGAACTTGTGTGGTATTCCCACAGTGTGCTTTCAACATAGTAGGATGTCCCAATGTGATTCACAGGAGCCCTATCAAACCCAGTCTGTAATAGAAATATTACAGTACCTTAAATCAAATGACAACCAGATCTACGACTCATTTACATGTCTTAAAAAGCAAGCCATTGTGAAGACTGCTTTAAGAATCCTGGAACCTCGCAATAAAGAATTTGGTCTTTTTTTCTTTCCTTTTCTTTAACTTTCTGTTATGAACAAACCAAAAGCTTCCTGGCCTCTTGCTATTCACAAGCTTCTGCACATTCTCAGATATTTTCGGTTTTGTGCATAAGTTGCAATTGGCCTCTCTCTAAATTACATCACCAATAAATTCTGTACGAGTAGTGAGCCAGAACTCCCACAAACTGTCTGATGAAAGGTAATTGTGCTGGTCTCTTTCAATGGCATTTGATGCCTTCAGTAAATTTGAGTTTATCTTGCGCTCTGGTGATAGAGAATGCAGCAAAATGAGATGAAGCCTGGGTGTTTGAATGGAAGTCCTTAATCAGATGCATCTTCTTAGTTTTTCAAGTGCCTATCATATCACACAACTGCTCTTGAAGAGCCCTCCATTTACCCTCTCCCCCTAATTAAATGTGCACTTCATTAATGTAAATTGGGGGTTTAATGCTCTTGTTGAAATTCTGAAGAAAGTGCTGTAGGCTTGCGAAATGCTTGAGCATCATTGCAAATTAGATTAGGGACTGAGAAAGGCAGTAAAATTAGAATGATAATGGCTGATAGGGCTTCTGACAGGCATGACTATTCAGAGATCAATGCAAAGGAGAGCAGCTCCTATGGTCTAAGAAAGACAGAGTAACGTCAGCCTACAGATGTTGCTTTTGGAAGTACTTTAAATTAGTTTAATTTGGTAAATTGTGGAGATTTAAAGGACATTAGCTGGCTAGATACAAGACAGAGATACATCTAATCTCTTTTATTGAAACAGAAAACAGATTGGACAAATACATATACCAACTAGACCAAATGGCTTTAATTTAAAACTTAGTTAAGGAGAAATGGAACCCAATAAAATGCACTGTTCTATAGATATTTCACTGGTTTAAAAACATAGATTGACTGGATAGTAACATTAACACAGAAACTAAGGCAAGTTAAACATATTGATTGATTTGCACTATTGACTCATATTAATAACTGTTAATAATTCACAGTGGAACTATGGCTACAGTGTGTTTTTCTAAACTGCTGCCATTCTGTGCTTCAATAGTTGGTTGGGGTGTTGTGGATCACCATCATTTATTCAAGCTGTAAAGTAGCTTAAGCACATAAGAACATTAACGTTTGGGTTCCAATACCAGATTGACCCTTTATTCATAAAGTGCAAATGGTTGGAAGTAGAACAGATTGGTTGCTAGCGATTCCCTTTTATGTGCAGTTTAGTGTCCTTGATTTCTCCCCTTTCTTCCTTTAATCTGACATCAGTGGCTTAATAAATTTGCTCACTGAGTAAACAGGCCAGTGCAGGCCCTTTTTAACATAGAGTCAAGGGAAAGGGCGACATTAAAAGGTTTGCTCTGAGAATTAAACAACTTAAGAATGAATGAAAACACTGGCGCTGAATGGTGTTGTGTGCCAAACCATTTTGCATAACACCCGTGCTTTCTGCTTTACCGTCTGCTTCCAAACATTGCACAGATTGCACCTGTACACGAAAAAGAAGAATGCAAAGACTTATTCTCCCTTTCAAATTGCATGACCTTGCTTCAGCTAACAAATAACATTTCTTTAAAATAGGCACAGTTTAAGCTTAAGCCTTTCATGTTTTGGCTCTCGTACCTTTGATTAAAAACTTTACAAAAGCTAACATGACAATTTCAGCTTTCTTTTATTAACCGCTCGTATAATACACTTAAAAGCCAAAAATGAATATTAAAAATTTGTTTCCAAATACTTTGTGATGAAAGGAAACTTACTAGGCCCAATTCCCCACTCTCAAATGTGAACAGTTGATGTGAAGTAGCTGAAACTTAGACAGGCTTATTCAGAAGACATTGCGCCATAGATCCATGTAGCCAAGCTATTGATGGAAAGGCTGAAATCTGACGGTGTCTGGGGCTTCACAGAAGTCTCTGCCTGTTTGTAAAGGGCTTTGAGGGTGGAGGGGAGGAGGAATGGAGTGGGAATTCCAACTAAATAAATGATCAAATATTAAAATTGACCAAAGATAAGCCCTGAAATTAATTATGATGGACAGAAGTTGTAACTTTCATTTATGATCTTTTTTCCTTCAGTGAAAGCTGGCACTATGGCTACCAGCAACATCAATGCCCCAAGTAGCAAATTGTACCATTCTCCTAAACCCTGCATTCCAGTTGGACCAGCTATCACCCTCATCTTGGGCTAAGGTGGAAGAAGAAGATGAACAAGGGAAGGTATGAGGATCAGTAGTGTGGGAAGAGGACAGTGCTGGTTTCACTCTGAGACTTTGCAGGTTGTTCAAGGTGGCAGCAAGAGGATGCTCAAGCTGTGGAGAGATTCTTTTCTTAGGTTAAGGAAACAGTGCCTATGGCTCATGAAGTAACCAAGTGATTTATTCAGCAGTTCTCCAGAAACATCTGGTTATTTCCAGATCAAATTGCAGAGCTTCATAATACAGAGTGAGGGCATTCAGCCCGTCAAGACTGCCAACTTTCTGCTGGATTAATTCAAAACTAATCTCACTATCACTCTAGTGTCCTGTATCTTCCATTTAAAAAAAATAAATTCTTTAAAGATGCAATGATTCAACCCCATGATATAATAATCTTCATTTAAGATAACATGACAAATGTTAGTAAATTATTGACAAAGTTAAATTGATAATGCCTCAATGATTAAAAACAGTTCTTCCTTATCCTTACCCTGCCTAAAGTCACAGTTTAAAAGCAAATTCTCAATTAAATCTTTGTGGCAAATCCCAATTCTGTTTTGTTGGAATCAGAACGATTTCATATTCTGAATCCTGATCACTTTGAACATTTGCAGTGTGTTAAGATGCAACCGTAAAAGGTGGAGAAAAGCAGTATGCACCAAAACAATCAGATACAGAAGACTGGCTCAGTGCTAACACCAAGTTTTGCCTCATGCAACCATGTTCTCTCCCTGCCCATTCCATCAACGAGCTGAGGAGCAGTCAACGGAAAGGAAATAAAAACCAAAAGAACTGCAGATGCTGTAAATCAGGAACAAAACTTGCTGGAAAAGCTCAGCAGGTCTGGCAGCATCTGTGGAGGAGAAAACAGAATTAATGTTTCGAGTCCGGTGACCCTTCCTCAGAACTGATCAAATCTGAGGAAGGGTCACTGGACTCGAAACATTAATTCTGTTTTCTCCTCCACAGATGCTGCCAGACCTGCTGAGCTTTTCCAGCAACTTTGTTTTTGAACCGAGAAAATCTGATTATATTGTTGTTTCTATGCTCCTGTAGGTCTGTTGGGGAAGGCTGATTCAGAAAATGGAAAATACAAAACCGAAGTAAAGGACTGTGTAATTGTAACATTGAGTGTACACTATGAAGTGCCATACAAATGTGGTGACAACCGACAGCAGTGTGAAATTTATCTCATGCCACCCTGGCATCAGGTCAAGCTCAAGTCTGGCCTCCCATTTCAGTACTGACATAACTTTACCCAGATATTCAACTTGATTTGCAAATGCTATAAAACCATATTTTGTTTATTTTTTGCAAAGAATTCTTGACTTGCTGTTGGATAATGATTGCTGTAAGACACACAAAAATAGCTGACATTTCTTTCTAACTCCAACAGTTACAGTTACAGAGAGAATGACAAGACTTCGACAGAAGGTTAACAAGAGTCAAATATTATTTCAAGATTTAGATCTGAGTCTTCAATATTTGCCAAGAGGTAAACTTGTAGGTTTCTTTTTTTATTCATTTGTGGGATGTGAGTGTTGCTGGCTGGCTGGCCAGCATTTGTTGCCCACCCCTAGTTGCCCTTTAGAAGGTGATGGTGAGCTGCCTTTTTGACCTGCTGCAGTCCTCTTGGTTGACCCACAATGCTATGTAGGGAGGGAATTCCAGGATTTTGATCTAGTGACAGTGAAAGAACAGCGATATATTTCCAAGCCAGGATGGTGAGTGACTTGGAGGGGAACTTGGAGGTGGTGGTGTTCCCATGTATCTGTTACCATTGTCCTTCTAGATGGAAGTGGTTGTGGATATGGAAGGTGCTGGCTGAGGATCTTTGGTGGATTTCTGCAGTTCATCTGTAGATAGTATACACTACTACTATTGAGCATCGGTGGTAGAGGAAGCAAATGCTTGTCGATATAGTGCCAATCATGCGGGCTGTTTGTCCTGGATGATGTGGAGTTTCTTGAGTGTCACTGGGGCTACACTCATCCAGGCAAGTGGGGAGTATTCTGTCACACTCCTGACTTGTGCCTTGTAGATGGTGGACAGGCTTTGAGTCGTCAGGAGGTGAGTTACTCGCCACAGTATTCCAAGATTCTGGCCTGCTCTTGTAGCCACTCTGTTAACGTGGTGAGTTCAGTTGAGTTTCTGGTCAATGGTAACCCCCAAAATGTTGATAGTAGGGGATTCAGTGATGGTAACACCATTGAATGTCAATGTCTCTTATTGGTGATGGTCATAGCCTGGCATTGGTGTGACACAAATGTCACTTGCCACATGTCAGCCTAAGCCTGGATATTGTCCATATCCTTTTGCACGTGAACATGGACTGCTTCGGTATCTAAGGAGTCACGCATGGTGCTGAACATTGTGCAGTCATCAGCAAACATCTCCACTTTTGACCTTATATTGGAGGGAGGGTCATTGATGAAGCAGCTGAAGATGGTTGGAGCTACCCACCACCCTGAGGTCCATCTTACATTACAAGCAACAGTTCCCAACCTTTTTATTGTCAAGGGATATTTCAGTGAGACAATAATTCTACTGCATGTCTATTTAGTTCAACTGGATTGATTTCTCGCAAATGTCATTTATTTACATTTACTATGGTTATGGCCTTTTTGGAGAACTTTGCAACATAGTGCATACAACAAACTAAAAGAAGGATCAAAAGCATTAATGTTTCAAATCCAAACATAAAAATCATATTCAACAGTGAGCATAGAAACATTTTCAAAATCTGCTTGACTAAAATGTTTCTAACTATTCATGAATAGTAGTTCAGAACAAATCATAGAGTTAATTGCAATTTGTCAGGTTAGTGGGAAAGTTGTGTGTGTGCAGACCCTTTAGATTTGGCGAGGAACTGATAAGCGGGCCACCATGAGTTTGCTCCACCAACAAGCACTCCTCTTGTTGTTTTTCATGTACGCAAATGTAAAAAAATTGCAAGCTTGTAATTGGATGTGGTCGCAAATGGCAAGAGCACAGAAATACCATCATCAGAGATTGTTGGATATTCATATGCTGCACTTGGCCAAAACATGTACAAAGACACCTCTGCAAACTTTAGCTTTGCTATGCAATTTATCCATAGCTCTGCATGTTCCTTTTTCTGTGAGCATCAGCTTTTGTGATGAATCAAAAGCAGTGAGCGAAATGGATCATCTAACCAGTCATCATCTTCCATATTTGTCGAGGGGGAAGAAGAATTTGAACTTCCTCTTGCAGTGATTTGTGATTTTTGAGTATGAGGCTGGACACCTTGACAGCTACGTCTGCTGCTGATCGATAGATCTCAAGTGACCCCCCTGCCACTGTCCGTTTCCAAAGGCCTTGTGGTCACCTGCCTCTTGAAGTATGAAAATTAAATGACAAGTGGGTTGGAGGTGTAGCATCAAAGGAAGTCATAATGGGAAAAGTAAAGAAATAAAAAGATATTTATTTTTGTTTTGTTTTCCTCCACAGGTGCTGCCGCACCTGCTGAACTTTTCCAGCAACTTTGTTTTTGTTCCTGATCTACAGCATCCGCAGTTCTTTCATTTTTTAAAAAATAAAAGATGTGTCTAGATGAGGTGCGAATGCCACAATGATGAACAGCTCGATAAAAAATCCCAGAGAAAAATGAGTAAGACTAACACCTGCAAAACAAAAGCAAACAAAATGGGGGCAGGTTTTATGAGCTGAATTATTAAACTCAAGGTTGATCTAGCAGGTTGTAAAGCACCTAAATGAACCAGTTGGTACTGTTTAAGTTTTTGCTGAGCTTCCTTGAAATATTGCAGGAAGGCCTGTACAGAGATGCAAACATAGGTGAAAGGCGAAACATAAAATTGACAATTAACTAAAAGCTCACGGTCATGTCTGTCAGTTGAACAGAGGTATTTGGCAAAGCGATCACCCCACCTTCATTTGATCTATTCTGTAGAACAAATTACTGTATGAGCATTATCAAGAACAGTATACTGTTAAGGATGCTTCATGTTTAATATTTTTTGAGGGCTTGAGTTTGGAGGATTGTGGAGATGCCTAGATATATTTTTAAAAGGTCAATGCAGAGGTATATTGGAAGTTATTTTTTATACAATGCATTTCTTGGAAACCATATGGTTCCAGATAATTACTTGGTGTGGTTATTTGAACTCAGTTTAGGGAAAAGACAATTCTGCTGTGTTAATTTGTTCAGCACATGGTTCTACTGCCTAAACCCCACAGTTATAAGAGATGTTCATGAGCTCAGAAGGTTATACCTCTCATTCACGTCCTCGGTATGTAATTCTTCTTGAAATCTTTGCTCAGTTTTATCTTCTGGTCTATCTTCACTGATGACAGGGGTGTTTTCCAGACCTGACAATTGTGTATAAATTGCAGATTTCAAGGCATTAAGAAAGTTAAGAAATCTTTAATCTCTTT
This sequence comes from Stegostoma tigrinum, assembly GCF_030684315.1. Classification (NCBI taxonomy): domain Eukaryota; kingdom Metazoa; phylum Chordata; class Chondrichthyes; order Orectolobiformes; family Stegostomatidae; genus Stegostoma; species Stegostoma tigrinum. The sequence goes on from NC_081354.1 coordinate 15,517,953, forward strand.
TCAAACCTCTGACCATCACAGCGCTGATTCAGCCCTGACTGTACCCTTAGCAATACCTAGGTCTCCTCAATATTTCTCTAATTTGTTTGTCGGCCAGTCTTTTTAAACGCTTTTGCAGTATTATTGTATTATTAAAGCTTCAATAAAGCTTTCAAATTCTATTTAATGATGTTCTGTACTTATTAACTGTTTGCAACCTTTTAAGTTCTGATTCACTAAAATACTGTCCCTGTACTGCTGCCTGGGTTTATCCCACATTTTTAAATGACCTTAACCAATATAAAGGGGAGATTATTTGGTGAAATGAATCTTCTCTCCTTTCTCCAAGGCCTTTATGGCATGTTATAAGGTGCACTGAGTGAAGGCCTAGAAAGTGGCTCTTTTTAGAATTTTCTACAGTCGATGACGTGGGAGTTTTTTTTATTGGAACATTTTTAATTAAGAAAAATTAGAGATATATTTTTGACTAAAATCTCCAAATGTAAGTCAAATATAAAAGGGGATACGAATACTTTCTTTGTGGGTTGCTGCTGAAAAGTTAAATGTCTTTTGGTGCAATGCAATAGATTATTTGCAGTATAAGAGCTTCACCTTCTTTATGCCTTTTACCTTAGCATTGATTTGACTTCCTTCAAATATTTAGCTTGACCTCTATTCTCCAGATTCAGCTACTAACATGCTGGACAAATAGAGGTTGTTACCAACTCAGGTTGCTGGCTGCTGGCAGAAATAGCAGGCAACTAGCCTGGGTATTCACTATTCTGTTCCTCGTTAAATATTGAAACACTTACCTGCAACAAGTGGGAGCTGTTGGCTGCTTTTTGTTGGCTCTCTTATTTGAGGGTGCCCTGAAGGCCGGTGGCAGGGAGGGCGGTGGGGGGGGGGGGGGGGGGGGGAGTCTCTTTTCCAGAACCTTCACTTGACTTTCAATTATATGGCCATTGCTGAACAGAGGGATTCTTTTCACAATCAGTGAATTCCTCACATTGTCAACCAGGCTTGGCCTTATTTTAAGTGAGATTAGATTCCCTACAGTGTGGGAACAGGCCCTTCGGTCCAACAAGCCCACACCGCCCCTTGAAGCATCCCACCCAGGCCCATCCACCTATAACCCACACATCCCTGAACACTACCGGCAATTTCGCATGGCCAATCCACCTAGCCTGCACATCTTTGGACTGTGGGAGAAAACCGGAGCACTGGAGGAAACCCACGCTGACACGGGGAGAATGTGCAAACTCTTCACTGACAATCGCCCGAGGCTGGAATCGAACCAGGGTCCCTGGTGCTGTGAGGCTGCAGTGCTAACCGCAGAGCCACCGTACCACCCAAAACCCGTGAGTGTTTTATTGAAAAGTTAAATATATTTTTAAGTAAATTTGGAATTGTGGTCCGTCATTATGACAATGTAGATGTGATACTCTTCCTTTCCAACCCTGACCCCACATCTCCATCCCCTAGTCTCACCACAACCATACTCTTATGACTTTCTCTTTTCAGGTCAAACATGGGTACAAGGGTGTGAAATGCAAGAGGAGCAGGACACTAATGAAGAAACATTGTCGCTCAATCTCAGAGCTCAGATACCGCACACCATGTGAACTTTCATGGGAAATCTTCAGGCAGGACCTGTAGGTCATGAACCATTGGGTAGTGGTGGTTTCCGAACACAGCAGAGGGAGACGGTGCTGTAAGATTCAATTTTAAAGAGATTGCAGGCAATACTAAAAGACAGGAATCCTTTAGCTTCAATATTTACATCCAGTTGTTCCCTTTCTCACCAATTATTGTTCGCTGAAGGAATGTGGTTGGATTTGCAGCTATCAGCAGCATTTAAGTGTGAGCATTCATCAGGTTAGAATATTTTCAGCAAGTGCTGCTCAGTCAAAAGAAAATTCCATTGGCATCTCTCACCAAGAGTACAGTCTAAATCACACACTCAGCAAGTCTGTAATGCCAGTGATGTCATTTTTAAATAGCTTATCAATCAAGAGAGGAAATTCATTATTTAAAATAACCTATAATGATTTTGTAAAGTATATTAAAATTTGTTTGATTTTAGCCATCAATTATAATCATTTTAGGGGCCATTTTCTCAATCTGATTGCTATTGGTGTAATGCTGTCTCCCTTGGCTATTATTTGATCTTGCTCTATCTTCAGAGACCAGGCTGCTTGTATAAAAGTTAAGAGCTGCCAGGCAGGCAGAAGTTTGCAAAGGCGTGAGGGAATATGGCAAATAGCAATACCCACCAACCTAAAGGGGGCGCCAGTGAGGATTAAAAGAAGCATAGGATGAGGTCGGGGGCAAATAGACTTCACCACAACTGAGCAGGTTAAAGCAAAGTCAGGAGTGTGAAGCCAAAATGTGAGCTGAGGGTCCAGGCTGTAAAACATCTGGCTGATTCTGAGATCCTGCTCAGAAAGGGAAATAAAGCCCCTGGTAAATGAGTGAAGCTTGTATTTTGGAAGCTGAAAATAATACCCTTGAATGTTGACCTGGACCAAGTTATAACACTTCTAAAGACTGGTTTTCAGAGAAATAGTTTACCATCTGTCCTGTCAATTAAGTAGCCAAGAGCTGGGCTGAGGGATCGAGTGAGCTGTCGAGTTTGTCTATGTGGAAGTTGGACCCATCGTGCTGGAAAATTGTGGGAATGTTAGTGAATAATGACACATTACTGCTGTGAAGCAATGAAAGAAAATGAAAATGTTCCTCCCAATGATCAACCGTTCAATCATTCGGCTTTGCTTTGATTAAAGCTGGTCATATGGAATGGTCTGAAAGGAAGTGAAGAGATACCAACTGAAAGCTGTGACTGAATTGATTGCTAGTGGCCAGTACATTGGGCCAAAATGGGCTTCGGATCTGGAAACCTGGATGAATTTCAGGCCCTCAACACCTCCCAACTGGCACTGAGTCACTCCTGCTGTTTTAAAATGCTAGCGCCCTAAGGAGGCAAGCTCATTGTCCAATTCGTGGCACTCTATAAGCATTTCCACAAAGCAGGATAAAGCCAGAAAGTGCATGTTTGGCAGTACCTGTGGTGAGAGAAGCAGAGCTTGATTAACAGAGTTGAATATCAGTATTCTTCAGGAGCTGCAGGATACCAGTGCCAAAGGCAAGTAGCAGATATGATAGGACCTTGCACTGCCTTGCAGCCCCTCAGAAGGCTAACAATTTTAAAGACAAAGAAATGTGGTATGTCACCAAAATAAAGTCTAAAAAAACAAAACTATTTAACCAAAAACAATTGAGAAAGCAAACTTTCAGATCGCCCTAAGATTTGACAAACCTAAGAGTTGGTGCGGACCAGAATCTTTGGAATCACCAAACTGAACATTGAAAATCCTGTCCCTGCTCTCCACAATCTCTTAACAAGCTCATTGGAGAGCTCAGTGGGCCATTCATTGGAGGCTAATGGGATCCCTGTATCCTCCTTGCCATTCTCCATTTGAAATCGCAGTGGATTCCAGGGGCATTAGCATCCAGAGACAATGTTCGAGAAGGTCAGAACTTATACAACATCAGAATATAGTCCAACACGTTTATTTGGAATCACACAATCTTTTGGAGCACAGCCCCTTCATCAGGTGCAGTGAGAGAGCAGGGCACGCAGACAGAGTTTATGGGCAGAGAGGTCAAGGGTAGAGAGATCAAAAGATCATACAATTGGTGCAAGTGGAGTATCAGATGAGATAAGATAGACAACATTGGCCGAGACACAAGAATCTGCTAAGAACATATTGGATGGTGGTCCCCCCATATGATGGTAGTATCCAAGTTGATGATCTGACATGTCTTGCAGAGGTTGCTATGGCAGGTTTGTGAGGTGCTGTGGTCGATGCTGTCTTTAAGGTTGGGTAGTTTGGTATGAACAATGGTCTGTTTAAGTTTTGGCAGTTGTTTGAAGGACAGAGGTGATATGGAAGATCTTGGTGAAAATGTTCGTTGTCATTGATGACATGTTGAAGTCTGCAAAGAAATTGGCATAGTTTCTTAGCTCCAGGAAAGTACTGGCCGATGAAGGGTACTCTGTCGGTCTTATCTTGTGTCTGTCTTCTGAGGAAGTCGTTGAAGTTTGTTGTGGCATTTCGGAACTGGCAGTCAATGAGTTGAGCATCGTATCTCATTTTCATGAGGGTGTCTTTCAAAACTTTCAGATGTCTGTCGTGCTCCTCCTCATCTCAGCAGATCCTGTGAATGTGCAGGGTCTGTCCATAGGGGATGCTTCTTTAATATGTTTAGGATGGAAGCTACAGAAGCTCAGCATCGTGAGGTTATCGTGGACTTGCAATAGAGTGAGGTACTGAGGTGTCTGTCCTTTATGGAGATGCAGGTGTCCAAGAATGAGACTGATTCCTGGGAGTAGTCCATGGGAAGTCTGATGGTGGGATGAAACTGGTTGATATCACCTTGTAGTTGTTTCAGTAATTCCTTGCCTGGAGTTCAAAGGAAGAAAATGTATCTGGTATATAGCCAAACAGAAGGCTGGAAGACCACAGCAAGCCAGGCAGCATCTGGAGGAAAGGAGAAGCCAAATGTTTCAGGTATTATCCTTTTTCAGGACTAGATGTGGGGGTAGGGGCGTAGGGGGTGCCCACCAATACCCTCCTCCACCCTCGGCAAACTAATCCTCATCCTCAATAAAACTTTTCCATCAATTCGTCCCACTTTGTCCAAATCCAAGGGGTTGCCAATGGGCACTTGCATGGGCCCCAGCCACGTCTGCTTCTTTGTTGGTTATGTTGAACAGTCCCTCTTCAGTACATAGACTGGTTCTATTCCTCAGCTCTTCTGCCATCACATCATGACTGCATCATTGCTGCATTTTGCACCCAGGCTAAGCTGGAGCAGTTCAGTTCATGGACTTCACTAACAACTTCTACCCCACCCTCAAAATTTACTTGGTCTATCTCAGACATCTCCCTTTCCTCTCTTGACCACTCTGTTCCCATTTCTGGTGACAATTTACAGATTGACATTTATTATAAACCCTCAGACTCCCAGAACTACCTAGTCTACACCTCCTCACACCCTATATCCTTCAAAATCTCCATCCTATTTTCCCAATTCCCCCATCTCTTGTGTCTGCTCTGGTGAGGAGGCATTTCACTCCCAAGCATCCCAGATGTCCTCTTTTCTCAAAAAATAAAGTTCTTTCCCCCACTCTGTCATCCAGACAACCCTCCTCCATTCCCTGCTCCACAGCTTTAAATCACCACACCCCTCCAAACATAAGAATAGGGTCCCCCTGGTCCTCACTTTCTACCCCATCAGACCCCGCATCCAACATATCATCTCGATGACCGTTTCACTGAGCATCTTTACCTGGACTGTAATGACTAGCCTAACATCCCGGTCATTACTGATTTCAATTCCACCCACTCCCCCATCACACTGCCTCCAACGTGTCTATTCTTGGCCTCTTCCAGTGTTGCAGCGATTCAGAGCACAAATTTGAGGAACAACACCTTATCTTCCACTTGGGCACTCTACAGCTGGAGGACTTACCCATTAAGTTCTCTAATTTCAAATAACTTTACCACCCGTCCCTGGTTCCCTTTCCAGCACCACCTCCTCACTTTCCATTCCACCTACTGATCGACCCTTCCAGCTACCAATTAAATTCATTCCTTCAATTGACCAACCAGGTCATACCTACTACCAGTGTCCACCAATCATCACCATTTCAATATTCCCATCCATTCCCCCTCCCCTTTATCCGCAGATCCCCCTATCCCCACATCCAGACCTGAAGGGTAATACCCAAAATGTTGACTTTTCCTTTTGCCCAGAAGCTGCCTAGCCTGTGTTCTTCCAGCCTCCTGTTTGTCTATCTTGGATTCCAGCATCTGCAGTATTTTTTGTGTCTGCCTGGTGTATAGCGTTGGTCAGAGATCTTGCACAACGAAGAAGTCTTGTTCAAATTTTTACATGAAAATGTTGGCATACTGGGGGGCACGTTTGGTCCTCATGGCTGTTCTGTGTGTCTGGATGAAGAACCGGTTGTCCAGGGTAAGGACGCTGTAGATGAAGTGGATGAGTTATAGGATGGTTTCTGGAAATTGGCAGTTGTTGATATTGAGTACTGAAGCTGTTGCAGCAATGCTCTTGTCATGGGAGATGCCAGTACAGAGTGCCAAAACATCCATCCTGACAAAGAATGTTCCTGGTACAACTGCTCCATTGGGAGCCACGTTTCTGCAAGAAATCTGTAGTGTCATGACAGGAGCTGGGGATTCGCTGTGCAATGAGTTTCAAGAGGCTGTTGACATAGCCAGAGGTTCTCACACAGGGTCCCATTGCCTGATACGATTGGAATTCCAGATGTGTTGGCTTTGTGTATCTTCAGAAGGCAGAAGAAGTCCCCTACATGAGAAGTACGTGGGATAAGAGTGCATCGGACTCTGAAGGGCTGGATCAAAAGGCTTGATCAGTCTGTTGATTTAATGGGTGTGCTCTTTGGTCAGATTGGCAGGTAGTTGTCCCTAGTTGTTCAGTTGTTGATCGACTTCCACAAAGAAGTGTTTCTGTTCTATATGACAATGGCCCCTCTGTCTGCTGGTTTCCTGACAACATTGCAATTGGTTGAGAGCATGGACGGCATTGTGTTGTGCTTGGGTGACATTCTGTGCTACCTTGTGATCACGGCTGATCAACCTGGCCTTACCGCATCTCCTGATGGCTTGAGGCTACCATATTGAGCCTAGGGAAGCAGCCTTCCAGAGAGGTCCAATTTGACTCCTTCTTTGGTTGCTGCACCACGGATCTCTTTGTTGACTGTTCCGGCTCATTGGTTGAATCGTTGGGCTTGTTGCTGACATCATGGGGTTTGTGGAAGAATTCCTTGGAACATCATTTGTCAAATTAATTCCTCAGTGTCTGCCACAAGGCCAATGGAGTCTATTTTGGTAGTGGGGCAGAAATTGAACCCTTGTCTGAGAACTTGGATCACGTCTGGTTAAAAAGAGGTGTTCAGATAAGTTGACAATTAACTTCCCTGTAGTGGTACCGTTTTCAACCATGGTCCCAGGGGAGGCTCGATTACTGCTGGTTGTGATGCTGAGGTTCTCCACTTTCTTGTTCTTGGTGTGCATGTAGGTGGTGTGGTTCTGTTGCCTCGTCTGTTTGGCAGTGTCTTGTAACTGTTCCGCTGTATTCTGAGCGCAAGCTGACAATCTGGACTCTATCTCGATTCCTAGGTTGCAGTGCCCGCTGTTGAGTTGGTGTACGACATAACTGAGGAGTTTGTGAGGTGCGATGGCAGAGTGTCTCAGCATAGTCTGAGTTGTAGGTTAATTTGTAGGTTTGTGATCTCTGTGAACGTGATCATTTGAGAAGGTGACTCTTCTGTTGTGTCCGAACTTAAGCCCAAAACTTGCTGGCAAATTGAAAAGCCAGCCTTACGTTATTAGCTGGATGCACATGCCTTTGTCATTGCATTCCAAACCTCTACAATTTAATCACCCCAAAAAATGCAGTCAGTTCCTTTGATGGTTGAGTTGATCAGGTATCGTCAGTGACAGTACACACTGTGCAATAGCTGTCCTCAGATGCCCACAATCTCCCCAAGATGTCTTATTTCATTTTCTGGCAGCACTATCAAATAAGGTACATTAAGTACTTCAGTACTGGTGTAAATTTTGCTTCATCTTGCCAACTACACCGTACTAAGTAGCCTATATGTCAGACCCTTTCATTCTTTCCTTTTTCGAGAAGTGGAGGGGAAAGTTACGGGAAGGGCAAATATTTGAGTGAGCTAGCAACAAGGGACATGCATCACCAAAAAAAAACTTAGTCCTGGGTGGGAAGTCCATGGTCTTTCTCCCTGATCCACCACCAGTTAAGGCCCTTGAACAGTCACATTGATAACAAACACTCACATTGTTCATGGCTGTTGTTTGTTTCTGATTTGTTGGGGCAAGACATCATAGAACATAGGACATAACACAGTCCAGTACAGGAATAGGCCCTTCAGCCCACCACGTCTGGGCTCCAATGATGCATTCTAAACAATCCCATCTGCTTGGGCATGGTTTGTATCCCTCTATTCTCTGCTTATTTGAATTTTCTATCTAAATGCTTCCTAAAGCAGGACGGTGGCTCAGTGGTTCGCACTGCAGCCTCAGTACCAGGGACCTGGGTTCAATTCCAGCCTCGGGCGACTGTCTGTGTGGAGATTGCACATTCTCCCCGTGTCTGTGTGGGTTTCCTCCCGGTGCTCTGGTTTCCTCCCACAGTCCAAAGATGTGCAAGTTAGGTGGATCGGCCATGCTAAATTGCCCGTAGTGTTCAGGGGTGTGTGGGTTATAGGGGGAGGGGTCTGGGTGGGATGCTCCAAGGAGCGGTGTGGACTTGTTGAGCCGAAGGGCCTGTTTCCACACTGTAGGGAATCTAATCTAATCCAAACTTTACTAAAGGATCTCCTTCTACCACCTCCCTTGGCAGCAGGTTCCAGGCACCTACAAGTTCTGTGTAAATAAAACACTTGTCTCAACTCCTTGAAACTTTCTCCCTCTCATGTTAGACCTAATGTCCCACCTAGTGTTTGGCATTTCCACCCTGGGAAAAAGATTGACTATCCACCCTAACCCTGCCTCTCAATTTTATATACTTCTGCCCAGTCACCCCCTCAGCCTCCTACACTCTTGCAAAAACAATCCAAGTTTGTCCAATTTCTCCTTATAGCCAGTACACACTAATCCAGGAAACATCCAGATCAACCTCTTTTGTACCCTCTCCAAAGCCTCCACATCCTTCCTATAGTGGAATAATCTGAACTGCATGCAGTACTCCAAAGATAACCTGGCTCAAGTTTTATACAACTGCAACATGACTTGCCAACTTTTATACTCAGTGCCTCAACCATGAAAGCGAGCATGCCATGTGCCTTCTTTACAAGCTTATCCACTTGTGTTGCCACTTTCAGGGAGCTATGTACTTGCACCCCCAAGATCCAGCTGTATATCACTGCTCCTGAGGGTCCTACCATTTACTGTATACTTTACCCTTGCAATTCACCTCCCAAAATGCATCGCTTCACTTGATTTTAACCCCCACCTGTCATTTCTCCATGCAACTTTCTAACTGATCCATACCCTGATATATCCTTTGGCATCATTCCTCACTCTCCACAACCTCACTAATTTTTTTTGTGTTGCCTGCAAACCTATTAATACGACTACTGACAATTTCACCCCTCTCTGTCCCAGGAAGTGATTTTTCAAAAACCCTGTGAAATAATTTCACAGCAGCCCAGTATCACGTCAAAAAGGTCATTCTTTATTTATGTGTGACCAGCCACCTTGGAGTCAGTCCCTGAAGTCAGGAGACTCGCAATCCATTGTTTATATCTGTCTACCAGGGCTCCCTGATTGACCCAAAGTTAACAACCTCAATCACTCAGTCAATAAAGATCCACTTGGTTCCAATCACTACACAGTGAACACTTAAATGCATCATACACAGTAGATCCAATGGGCTTTCTGTTGGTGGATCTAGGGAGTGACATCTGTTCCCATACATAAACTGCGAAATGTAGACTCCTGGCCTTGGAGTCATATCAATATTTATATTGAAGGACTTCCTTTGTGATTCTCTTTTTTATTTATTTGCTCCTGTCGCTTTGCAAATGCTTCATGGGTGAAAGCCTCTGAGCTGGTGCATAGGAGTGAGAATGAAAGTGACTGCAGGACTAACCTTTGAGGGAGTGAGCCAGAGGAACCTGAAGCAGGATTGTGCTTCATGGACACAGATCTTCATCTTGGTCGTTGCTATCGGGTTCATTGTCCTCAGTGTGGAAGAATTTTAGGCTAGGTTGCTCTTTTGAATCATATTTCATTTGTGATCCAGTGTTTTGGTGGATTTGCAGGAGCAAAGAGGGTAAAGAATTAAAAGGATAAAGGATAAGATGAAAGACAAAAGGAATGAAGGAATTCACATTACTGCAATACTTTTCTCAGCCCTAGTGATTGTGATCATGAAACCATCATTGATTGTTGCGAAAACGGTTTGGTTTACTAATGCACTGTAAAGACGGAAACCAGTCATCTTTACCAATCTGTCTTAAAAGTGACTCCAGATCCACAGCAACATCATTGACTTATAATTGCACCCTGAAATAGACGAGGAAGTTCAAGGATAATTAGGGATGGGCAACAAGTGCTAGCCTTGTCAGTGATGATATGGGCAACCACAAGAATACAGAACAAAGAATGTACAAAATCACATCACTGCCATTTAAGTACTTCGGAAGGACACAGGAAGGTGTTGAAATTGCAAGTGAAAGAGAGAGATCCAATCGCTCAGTAGAGGGCTAAGTGAGGCAATGTAAACAAAATCCTGGATGTCCACTCAAAATTCAAACACATGATTTCTTGCATAGTTTGTAAATGTTTATTTGCAAAAAAAAAGTTCTCAGTAGGTCCATTTTTGAATGCCTTATAACCATGGGTGATAGGCTGTGAAGGAGTTGCATTAGTTTAAATTAGTTAAGGACTGCATTTTCAGTCATACTGTGAAAATAAATGGGATCTACAGATGTGCAAAGACAGGTGAGGAGTATAGGAGCTGCATGGTCAGCAAGCTAGCAATAGCCTTAGGTCAGATGTAGGCAATGTCTGTGAAAAACTGTTGGAAAACAGAAGCTAATGTAATATGTTGAAACCTTTGATTAAACCTTCGGAGGTGCTTGTGAACCACCAGAGTTAGTTCACGGTGATAAGACTGACTCCCTGTGCAGGCATGAAATAAACTATTGTTAACCTCATTTCCTAAGTCCTCTTATCAATTCGTTGAGTTGTTCAATAACCTATAACCAAACCCATAACACTCAGTGAAGAATTCTTAGACACTCACAAATAAATAACTCTTTTAAAGTTGGATTGCCTTGGCATAATGTCATGAGCAAATCATCAATAATTGATTATTAGGAGAAATAAAACTGGTGAAGCAGATTGTAATTTCACTGAGAGGAGGGGACTTGTTGTAGAATGAGAAAGAATCAAAAGGTTTCAGCAAAGGTTGGAGAAATATGGCACTGCTTTTTTTTTGAAAAAAATCTAGAAAACTTCAGCTGCAGGTTGTTATGAAATCTCCCCCTGCAGAAATCCCTTTCCCAATTTGTCTTCCAACAGACAGCCACAATGAAAAATGCGAAGTACTTTTTTCCCCCCCTCGCTGGTCATGAGCAGCTATGCCTTGGAAGTTGATTGTCCATTCTAAAAAGGTTTGTATATTTGCATGAGGCTTTCCCAGGGAGTGCAGCAGCAAGTCCTGATGGCAGAGTCTGAAATTCTCCCTGGGTTTCCAGCCTGGAAGCAACTGAAGTTGGAAGCTCTTACAAGGAGTGGCTGGGAGGAATTCATATACACTCTACACGAGGAAATGGGGGAACCACAATGGGAGTTAAGGTAGATACAGGGGTTTGGAGCCTTGAAGATCCGTAAATAATAAGAGCTTGACTAACTTTTGGGAGGTGGGACAACGGAGGATTTAGAGGGGACATGAGGCATGGAGAAAGTCCACAGAGGACTGATGACTGGGTGGGGGGTGGGGGGAGAATCAGTCAAACCACAGATTCACATTCAATTTGTTCAGATTAGCCACTTCAGGAGTTCCAATGGACCAGCAGAATGGCTCAAAACAGAGAGAATGAACAAGTACTTTTATATGAATGGAGCAACAAGTTGTAAACTTTTACTGATAGTTCTATAGTCCTTGCATTTTTGTGCTCCGAGATATGCGGTCAGGAATTTATGCTGAGCAGAAGTAAAACCTTTGTTGCATTTCAGAGAAGAAGCTTTTCATGTCTGCTGCTAATGCAGTTTCATCAGCTTTGTTTCTGACAGTGAAATGTTTTAACTGACAGGTACAAATTATTGCAAATTTATCAAAATCAATGCACTGTTAGGGTTGAACAATGTGATGGAAGTGCTGTTGAAAATACCGAATCAGCAAACTTTAAGTGGCATGAGTAATTACATCACTTCTTATAACATGCATTTCTCTGTTACATTATGTATTCTGGGCCACTCATTGACAACATCTTGTAAAATGTGGTACTTTTGAGATATCCACGAATTTGTTGTTCTTGTTCCAGTATTCTTGGTTCTCAATGGGTAGTTTGACATTTACATCTGTTCTTTGGAGAAACTGTATCAATGTTATAGGTTCTTGAAACATAAACAGAAAATAAAATGCTGGAGAAAATCAGCAGGGCTGGCACTACATGTGGAACCAAAGCACAGTTAATGTTTAGAGTCCTGTGACCCTTCTTCAGAATTGAAGACGGGTCACAGGACTTGGCACTGTTATCTGTGCTTTCTCTCCACTGCCAGACCTGCTGAGTTTCTCCAGCAATTTCTGTTTATGTTTCAGATTGCCAGACGAACAATTCTTTTGTTTTATGATAGGGTCCGAGTTGTGTTGGAATAGTCAGTCCCATTTTAAATTTGTTACTTATTCTCATTTTCCAGTGCTCATTTCAAAAGCTGCCCCTACAAAAGATTATTTGGTGAAAAAAAGGTCAATAAATGGGGAATAAATTACAGACTCTAATAGTCTTTTCCCAGCCATTATTTTTTGACATGCAACTTTAACTTTTGTGCTGGTGGCATTTAAAGTCGAGTTGGAAAATCTATTTGCATTACAAACCTCTATTTAAGTGCTGGAAACAGAAAAGAAAAATATTGCATCAGGAAAATAATGGCAAAGAAAGCACGATTAGAGATTGTAAATTCTTCCCAGAATCGATTTTTCCAAATAATTCTTTCTAATCTTCATATTAGAAGCATTTTAAATTCAGATCAATCAAAAGAAGGCAAGGGAGAAGAGATGACACTCAAAAAAGACAGCAAATGAATTGGTGCAGTGTCCACACTTCTAATACATAACATTAAAATTCACTCCAGTTAATTCAAGCTTTAAGCACTAAATTGCCACCTTACTGCACTATTTGCATTGACGTATTTGAATTTTTGTCATGCAAAAGAGCAATTTTAAGTTACCAAGCGTGGAATGTATACTAGCATTGCAGTAACAGCAGTCAAACCTCACTACCAACATACCGTTAGCAAATCGGATGTGTGGGATTAACAAGAAATATCAATGTGATAGTGAATTAGCTGTAACCTACCTCAGGATTTACAAATCACTTTAATCCTTTAAATGAAATTTATTTCTCTAAGATATGCATTGCAATCGACGCTCAGAATGGTTAACTCCCATTTAAATATTAGAACATCCATATTATCATACTATTTATCAACAGTTCAATATGATATTACTCATGGGTACTGCTCAAGGGGATTCAGGATACGGGTACAGGACCAAAACTTAAAATAACGTGAATGGACTGCAATGAAACATCTGTTCCACTGGGCACTGGGACAATGTGTGTATCGATGTCTGAAATGTCATTAGGATGGAGATGGAAAGTGCATTTTTTCCCCCAAAATGGATTCTTACCCTTCATGTTTTTTCATAGTTTATGGGTACTGTTTATTCTGTTCTTTAGGGCACTAGCTTAATACATACCATTAACAGCATGCCATTATGTAAGCATCATTAGTGCAAAACACTAACTTTGTAGCCCACCAGTGTTATATTGTATATTCTTGTACACCAATATTGCAGCATTGTTCTCGCACACCATTATCTCTAACAAAAGCATTTCTAGTCCGCTAATATTCTAGGACGCTAGTATCGCAGAAATCAAAATTGCAGCACAATGGCTCTCGCCCTGATTTATTCCAACACATACATATGGACACTTCCATTCTTCTAGCACACCAGCATGCTAGGACATTAACATGTTCTTTAGCATAGCAGCATTCTATCACACCAACAAATAATCCAGTGAGAATGTTAGAATGCCATAATCCAGGCCACTAGCATTCTCAAGCAGAAATATTCCACAAATCCCACATTCCAGCATACCAACACACTCCTCATAAACAAACAGCACATCATTCCAGTACACCTTTACTCTAGTTTACCCGTACAACATTCTAATTAACTTTGTTCTGCTAGAGTTTTGGAATTCTCAAAAAAAGTTCTTGTACCTGGACATTCTAGTTCATATTTTCTCCAGAACAACAGAACACCCATTTTTAAAATAAAATATTAGCCCTTAAAAAGTCTAATGCATCAATCTTGTAGCACATCAAAATTCCAAAACACCAAGATGTTAGCACACCAGGAATTCTAGCATGCCAATATCTCAGCCTATTATCTCATTAACACAAAATACTTCAACATGCCACTTTTGTAGAATGCCTAAGTACACCCTCATTCCAACAAACAAACTTCTGGAGGACCAATCCTCCAGCACTTCAGCAAACTAACACACAAGAATTCTATCACAAAAATACTTTACATGCAGAAATCTAGCACACCAATATTCAAGATCATTGACATTGTTGAATGGCAATATTTTGCACACTGACATTTTAACAAACCATCTATCCAGTACACCATTATTCCAGCTCGTTATTCTTGAGCACCAACAATCTAGCACGAATAATTCCAACATTTTGATTATTTGGCAAAACACCCTTATTCTGGCACATTCCTTTTCTACTTACCTACATTCCAGCCAAGCAAGAAGCACATACTGATACTAGCACACAAATATTCCAGAACACCGTAATATAGGATAGTCTATTAAATATTTTAAAACAATAAAATTCTCAAACAAGCATGATAACACATTACAGTACTCTTAAGGGCATCAGCATTATAATACATTAATTTTTGAGCATGCCAGATTTGTGGATTACCAAGATTCTGGCACAATGACACCTTTACTACACAAGAATTCTACTGCACTGATTAACCAGCAAATTTGACAACATCATTCTAACCAGAATGTTAACTCATGTTTCTTCTAGAACACCAGAGTTATAGAAAACCATTGGCATTCTAGACCACTAACGGGCCAATAGTCTAGCACATTATCATCATTGTAACACATTCGCAAACACTGATATGTTAGAATACTTACTTTGAGTCTCATTTTTCCAATGCTTCCGAAATAACATTGTAGGACACTGTAGGGCTCTTGCAGAATACTAATAGTCAGAAGACAAATATTCCAGGGCACCAACAGTCCATAGTACCAACACCTTAGTGACATTCTAGGGTACGAGATCTTCAGCATACTTGTGTTCTAGTGCACATATTAGCACATCAGCTAACACACTAATATTCTAGAATCCCAACATTCAAACACTGTTATTCTAGCAATCTAACATCCCATCACAAAAAAGACTTACCAAAACCCAAGCACACTAACATTATAGCATGCACTGTATTTTACTGTGTTTTAGCCTTGTTGTGATTATACCAACATTCTTGCACATCAGTGTTTTAAATGATAACTTTCTGGAACATCAGCATTTAAGTGCTCTGTTAATTTAGTCTGTCAGGCTCTGCAGTCTGTCAGCTGTGGGTAATTTTAATTACCTAGCTTCAGTCCCAATCTCTAACCTATCAAATGTTACTGATTCTCATTATTTATTGCACTAAACTTGAAGGAGTAGAATTTAACATGATCTTTAGTCAGTTTCCTCAAGATTGGTCAACATTTCCAGCTAGTCCATGACAGTGGCAGGTACGCCAAAGTTCAAGAGCAGATTTTGTAAATTTTTCTGACTGGAGTCCCTCTCCAAATTTGAATAGATTACTAAAACATGAGAGGTTTCCTCGCTGACCTTGGCTTGTAGCGCATGTGAGGGTCAAAAATCCATTGATGATCCTGCTCTTAATTAGCAGTAATGGGTCATTAAAGAAAGAAGCACGCAGTGATGGAAAGCTTGTCAATGATACATGATGCTAAGTTCCAACTACTTGTTATCCTTGACATAGAAGGGTTAGGACTGCTACTACACCAAAGCAGAAGGGCACTATTGGGGCCTGAAAGTCAATTTTCAGTTAATGTAAAGCCGCAAACCATGTAACTAGTGATAGCTACCTGAGGAAGTATGGTCACTGTAGCTCCTAGTGTCTGCCTCTCAATAGGCGAGATATTTGTTGGCACCATGATAGGGGTAAAAAGTAACTAGACTTCCCAGTGTTTCTCAATTTTCCCATTGTGCCCATAATCCACCCACATACTTGACTTAGGAATAGTCAGTCCCATTTCAAACAATATCTTACCAATTTGCTGACACAATCTTCAGTGTGCCAAAGTTGTGTGACTCCCTTGTCTCCGAAGTGACCCAGCAAACAGATGGCAAAGCAAGCAAATTAAGAAGTGCTTCCATCCTTCCCCAACTCCCCCCCCCCCCCCAACCCGGCTATCACACCGAACAGCATCATGGTGGCATCCTGGTGAGAACTGCCAACACTCTAGTGTTGCCCTGGAGTCTCTCCAAGTAAAAAGCAATTGAAGATTAATCTCCAGGATGCTGCTCTTAGCTACCTTTGACAAAAAAGACATTGTTTCGTCAAATGTTCTTTAAACACTTTTGATAATTAGTTGTACAAATATTGGAGATGGAATGAAAGATATTTGAATAGCTGCCAAGTACCATGCAATTGAATAATGAAGAGTTTGCCTGCTTACAAACAGAAAAATTATGCAAAGATTAAAACGGTGGTAAACCAACTATTGTAATGGGACAGTGGGTCTTGTGTTTAGATAGCAAAGCAGGTTAGCATGGTGTCTCAGTGGTCAGCACTGCTGCCTCACAGTACCAGGGACCTGGGTTCAAATCCAGCCCTAGGTTGTTTGTCTGTGTGGAGTTTGCATGTTCTCCCTATGTTTGCATGGATTTCCTCTGGGTGCTCTGGTTTCCTCCCACACTCCAAAGATGTGCAGGCTAGGTTGATGGGAAAATGCAGGTTTGTAGGATGGGACTGGGCAGGATCATCTTTGGAGGGTTAATGAGGACTTGATGGATTGAATGGCCTGCTTCCACGTGGTAGGGATTCTATGAATAAGATCCATCTGTTAAATCAAAATCACCACCCGAGATTGCAACTTTAGTTATGGCTGATGCCTATATAACATGCAATGATGTAACTCTTCTACCTTACACTACCATTCATAATTCAGTAACTTGGTTGGCGTAAGGAGTAAACTTGCAGTCATGAGAACCTTATTAACTGATAAAATCCAGAGCCCTGTTCAGCTAGTTTCTCCTCTACAACAAAAGAAAATCTTGCCTCTTGCAGCCATGGCATGTATCAGCTTCTTAAACTGACAGTCACTAGATCAGCCTGTGTATCAGTGATTTACAAGGAAAATAATTTATTTTCAATGACATTGGGGACTGTAATATCCACCACTTTGGTCATTTGAAAGTCAGAACTGTTAAATTGGTTCCAGTCCCAGTCTCCAACCTATCAGATGTTACTGGTTCTCATTATTTGCAGGAGCGGACCTGAGGGAGTATTATTTAAAAGGACCTGTACGTTACTAAGAATTTCACTTACAGGTCTGCTTGTTTAGGGTTTACCACTAGAATAAGATTATAATTGACAAATAAGCAACTAAAGTTCATGTTCCAGAAACTTTTTCTTTTCCTCTAGGGTGATTATTTATGGCATACTTGTCTGGCAGTCAGCTTATTCAATTGTGTATTTTCCTCACTGCTAGTTTCAAGTGAATTACATGAATTTCACTTGACAATTGCTGTCTGATACTTGAGGAATTGCAAATGGCTTAAGCCACATAATTATAGTAAGTCAAAACTATCAACTATTGAACAAAGTCAGGTGTCAAAAATCAAAAATGTTTGGAGGCAATCAGTCCAGGCTCTGCAAAGGCTTGTTTTCAAGCCCCTAGCACTCACACCCACCATTAAGACAGTTCTGGATCTGTGCAGCACAACGAAAGTAATGCTATTCTGAATATATCTGCAGCATGCATTATGACAAGTCCATATCCCACAGCACTGTCACTATTACTCCCTGGTTTCACATGCTATAAATTTCCTGAAAGTTGCTCCCTTCCCTGCTGCCACACCTTCACCAGACAATCCCATTTACAGTTATAAATCGGGTTTCCTTCATACTTCAGGTAAAGTTAAAGCAATGGGGAGAAAATGGCTCCAAGTAAATCCAGAGCTGCCAACCAGCTTGTGTTTGTTTTCTGGGTTTGGCACATTGGCTCTTGTAAACTTGGAAAACTGGTGAATGAGACATAGTGGTCTGACTCATCTTGTGTACTACAAAATGGAATTCCAGGATCACCAATAACTTATTTCCAAGTTTAGCTGTGTTTTTCCTTCTGAAATAATTGTCATTTGCTTGTTATGGCTGTCACCTGGCAGTTTGCTAATACCTGCGTTTGCACTGAAGGCTAGACTTAGGTAGGTCATAGAATAGAATCCCTACAGTGTGTAAACAGGTCATTGGACCCATCAAGTCTATACTGACCCTCTGAAGAGCATCCTGTCTCTGTAACCCTGCATTTCCCATCACTAATCCACCTAGCCGGCTCATCCCTGGACACTATAGGCAATTTGGGTTGGCCAATCCACCTAACCTGCACATCTTTGGACAGTAGGAGGAAACTGGACCACACAGTGGGAACCCACGCAAGACAGTTTCTTGAGACTGGAATCAAACCTGGCTCCCTGGTGCTGTGAGGCAGTAGTGCGAACTACTGAGCCACTGTACAACTCTACCTCTTTTGTTATCATGAAGTGAGGTAGTGATAATAGCTTTCCTCTGCCATTTTCAAGTAGGAGTAACAAGATACATTGGCAGAGATTGTGGGCTATAGTCATGGAGCATAGTCAAAAATATCTTGCACTTTGTTGCCCCATATGAATACCTCTTTCTCACCTCAGTTGTGTGGTGCATTAGCAAACTGTTTCGGAATTTCCATCTATTGTCGTTGTTCATTACGTCACATCAAAGCCAGCATTAAAACTGAGGGCCCAGATATTATGGTCCCCATATCGGGCATGATTTTGACACAGGGTGAGGGATGCATGTAAGCTAAGATTGGTGATCATCTCACCACCTTCCCATGCACCACCCAAGCTGTCCCCTATGATGCTGTGGGTGGGACGACAAGAAAACACTCACTATTACCAAGTAAATTGATATTATTAAATTTTGAGCTTGATACTTGGGAGAATATCATGCTGTCAATGCCATAATATGGCTGGCACGAGCATAATTGAGCAGCCCTTCCTTTGTATGGAAGTAAAATTGGCAGTGCGGCATGGTGGGGTTCATCGATCCAAGATGGGAGAGGTTGTCCCTTGTTCAACATGTACATACCCCTCAAACCTCTCAATCTGTTCCCACCTGCCTGACCTCCAGAACTAGTTCACCCCATCCCTTCCCCACTCCTCAATGACACCCCTTTCTCAGCTGCCAAAGCCCTCCTACCTTCTAAGGACTCTCCTCTCCCTGGCATCCAAAGTTCTTTGTGGGCCTGCTGGCAATCCCAACAGTGCCTACATATTGATTGTTGATGCTTTGGCGACTGCCAGGACAGCAGGAGAGCTGGCAACTGTCGAGGGCAGAATGTCTTCCCATTGAGTAGTGCAAACCCTTCTTGACCAATTTAGTATGCCAACCACCCAAAAGGACAGTGTGGTGAGCTTCCTTTTGGTGTGTAGCTCTCAATAGTGGGATGAGGGCATAAATGAATGTTTGTAGAAGTGGAAAGGCAATAGTAATCACACAAAGGCATCTCTATACCAAGGCACACTCACCTTGACATGATTTAACATCAGTCAGGCTTGGTCAGAGTCATGAGGAATCTCATGACCCGCTGCTGTCAGAACCAGAGGCAGCAGCGCCATCAACAGCGATGGGCACTGCCAGTAATACAGGAGGATTGGGGTTGGACCTTTCCAAGTGTAAAGTGAATATCGGGCATTAACTCGGGCCAGGCAGGAAGGTTCTGGTGACAGGCCAGCAGATGGTCAGTGTTTAGAGCAGGCAGGAGTCTTCACCCATTTGTGGCCCATACTTCTAGCCAGAACCTCAGTTGGGAATGGGCTGTCCGACTAAGAGAGACCTCAACCAGCAAACTGCAGGCTTGTCACCCTCAGGATGTGGCCTCCTTCAGCAGCTGTTTAAATATCAGCCTTGGTATGATGAGGCCCTTAAACAACCACAACAGCCTCAATTGGCTTTTGGCAGGAATCAGGGTGATTCAAGAAGGCAACGGTGTCTTCACACACACACAGCTTCTCGCCTGACTAAATGGACCTCCTGTCTCCCAAAGTGTATCCAGGAAGAGAATTCTGCCCTGAGTCTAAGTAAGGGCCACAGGACAGAAGCCAGAAACTCAATCTGAGTCACATGTTAAACAAAGCGAGGTGGAGAGATGGACAAACCTAGGGGCTGTATTCCAAACCTTGGGGCCTAGGCAGCTGACAGCAAAGCCAGCAGATTAAAATCAGTGAGGTGCAAGCAGCTGGAACTAGAAGAATGCAGAGGTTTAAAGGCTTGTAATGGATACGGGACCAATAGAAGTCTAAAGGGATGAGGCAATGGAAGGATTTCAATCACTCTTGTGTTCTCTGAATTTGTGGTCTGTCTTTTCTCACTGCATGGACCAGTGCAAATTTTTGTTGCAAGATGATGTTTGAGGTTGACCTGCACAGTATAGAGTGTGCCGGTGTCATGCTGAGTCTCTTGGGCCTGTATATCACTAAAGTGGTTAATGCAATGCTCGCCCTAGGGACACGCTACATATTGTCATAAAATAAAAGGCAGGGGAATTAGTTAATGCACATGAAATGTGTTGTTATAATACTGCATGCTCAAAATTGCACCATGATTTACAGTGTGCATTTTAAAAAAATGCTTCTATTTAATAGAGAGATGAATGGGCCTTCGATAGCTTGATTTAAACTGGTTCTGCATTTGACACTTCAACACTTTAACACTCGAGTGTAACAGAGAAAGTGTGGACGTCCTGAAGAGCCTTTATCTAACCTTTTTTATAGATCATTTAGTTTACTATAATTCTCTTCACATGGCAGGAATAGATGTCCCGTACTTCAAGGAATCAATTGTAAAAAGTGAAATTAGTCATTCTAAATCATTTGGTGGTGGTCGAAAGGAGCTCTTCTAAAAATCATTAAACAATCATGTATTCTTATTGATTTATTCAAAATACATTGAAGGAAAGCAGATTAAAAACAAGGCAAAAGGAAGCTAATGCAAATTAAATGGATGAAAGATGGGCTGGTAGCTCCCTGGGTAGGTTTTGTACTAATGAGAGGAAAATTATATGTACACCATTAAGAGGATAAAAGGGTCTATCATAGGTCTTTCACTTGACATATTTATGCATTTAAAATACAAATTTGTGTAGTAAATTAAGATTATTAATAAAACATATTATTTATGCAGCTTATGTACATATCTAGACAAACATTACTGGGCATTTTATTGCCAGATAATCACATAGGGAACCAGCCTAGACCTTGACCCAAACACATGCATTTGTCAGTGTAATACATTGGTGAGGCAGCCAGAAAGGTCAGTTCACCCCATCCAAAGCAAGCAAAACCACCCACTCCAGGGACAGGGTGGCACCTTCACTGGCACAAGATGTTTATGTCTCAATAAAAGTAGTTGATGATCTCAAGCAGAAAATACTATGATATTTGTTTGTTGAAAATCTGGTTGATTGACTTGATAATTAACGTTGTTAAAAGGTTTCTGTCTGATGCATTCGGAAACAATGCTATTGGAGATATTATGTATCTTATATGATTGCACCATGAAAACAGTTTTTGAGGCAACTATACCATTTGCATGGATCGGGATGAGCTCAAATGCAAAAACATGTCTATTCCATTGTCAAGGAACTGTAGCTTCCCTTCATGACATTAGTCAAGTACAGTCCTTGATGAAACATTGAGTCACATGTAGCAAAAATACAATTAGGAAATATTTCCACGCATTTGCGTAGTGGAAATTTCACTTGCCACTTGTTAGCCCCAGGTGTGTTTGGGGCTTTGGATATTGTGGAGGTACAGGGTCCCACTTGCCAACCTCAACTAAATGCTTTCTCGTGAAGAACTCAGCTTGGGAGAGAAAGCTAAATTGCAACTCTTATGTTACTTGTTCCATTACCACCTCCTTCCAATTTGCATTATTGCCCCATTTGACTAGTAATCACTCACATCTCTCATTCAATCACAGACTTTTCATTTGTTCATGGGATGTGGGCATAACTCACTGGACCTGCATTTAGTTCCCGTCCTTAGCTGCTAGAGGACTATTAACACAATCACATCACTATGGGTCTGGAATCAAAACACACACACACACACACACACACACACACACACACAGAGATTTCCTCCTCTACAGGAAAGTAGTGAACCGGATGGAACTTTATAACAACAGGCAGTAGTAACTATAGTCTGACATTTTTTTTCCAATATTTTCATTGAATTCAAATTCCACCATTTGTCATGGTAGGATTTGAAACTACACCCCAGAACATTAGTGTAGGGATATGAACTACAAGCCAGTGAAATTACCTCCACTTTTGCTCTTTCCACTCCTCTCCAAGTTCAGGAACGCCTATAAAGCCACATGAGAATCCAGCTGGCCTTCCTCTGGAATCAAGAGACTGGGACCAGATGTCCAGCCCAACAGGAGCGCCTGATCCATCCGAGGGAGCAGCACTTGTGCTCAACATCACCACTGAGGACAGCTGGGGACCCAGTCTGTAGATAAGCAACATGGTAGAGGGGTTGGTTTGCTGGATGGGGACCATAGGGTAACAAAGGCAGGGGGATGATTTGAAGAAAAACTGCAAAAAGCTGCAATGCAAAGGAACTTGGGAATACTTGTACACATATCACAAAGCTGGAATACAGGTAAAACAGGTAATCAGGAAGGTTAGTGGAATATTGGCCCTTATTTCAAGAGGTTTGGAGTGGGGAAAGTCTGTTTCCAATACCTCTGCTCTCTTACATCCAGAAAAACTCCTCTTCCACTAATATTTTGACAAGCAGTCAGTCACTTACTCTACAATATTAATATAAAAGCAAAACACTATCAATTTTGGAGATCAGAAATACAAACAGAAAGTCCTGGAGAAACTGAGCAGGGTCATAAAATCTGTGGACAGAAAAATAGAGTTGACATTGAGTCTGTAATGACTCTTCTTTGGAATGAAGACTGTATATGAGTATATCTAATCAGCTTGGAATTGCTACAGAAGAAACTGCACCTGCAACATCGCATAATGTCCAGAACAAGGCTCAAAGCATTCTACCCTCCTGCAATGTCAAAGTTAGAGGTTGCTTGAATAAAAGTCCTCAAGGAGAGAAAAGTCCAAAGGTAAACCCTCTTCAACTTAAATTACTTGAATACACCCTTCTTAATTCATAGTTTTTACTTTTATTCTGTGGTTACTTACAATATTTCACTCTCTGCACTTGCACTGTGATCAGATCCCAACTTTAGAAATCTTCACTCTTTCTGCTGTACTTTCTAGATTGAAAGAGGTAGTAATTCACTGGTGACTTGTAAGCACAAGACTGAGTTAAATGACAAATTCCCCAAATCGAGTCCAAACTTCATCAGTGAACATGTGAGTTTGGTGACTTTGTTCTGCTGAAGAACTGCATTTTATAAACTTTTAACAAACAATATGTCTCCTCTGATGAAGGGTCTAGGCCCGAAACGTCAGCTTTTGTGCTCCTGAGATGCTGCTTGGCCTGCTGTGTTCATCCAGATTCACACTTTATTATTTTGGATTCTCCAGCATCTGCAGTTCCCATTATCTCTGTCTCCATCTGTATTGATTTGAGAGATCAATCTTGTATTATAAAGAAGGGTGGTAACAGCATCCAAACATAACTTATAAACCTTGCTAAATCCAAGATGATTGGGGCAATGCCAGCAAAATAGTCATCACATGTTTCATATCTAAAGGATTTCCAACGCACAATTTACTTAAACACACTTGGTCACTGACCTGTCAGAATTTCACCCATCTCCCATTTTAATAGAGGAATATAGACAATTGGTTAAAGCAGCTCATCCAAATCCAAGTGGGTTCTTAATTGATCTTTGGACTGTCAAATGTCATCGGGCTTCAGTGACCACTTTACCTTGGACTCAGCTATAGAAGTCAATGCATCAGCCCCACCTGCTGAAGGGCTGTGTGAAGGCAACCGAGAAGCTGAGGAGACCCTGCAGGTAAGCTTTTTATTAACATTTCTTTCTGGAAGCCGGAAGGCCCAAGATGTGTCCTTCAAACTGTTCCCTTTCCTGACTTGGATGGCTCATATTCTCTGCCACGAAAACCCCAGAACACACTTATCAACAAACACCCAAATCTCAGCAGGTAACAAAGTGCTGCTTGATTTTTCTAGTGGTTGGCAATTGTTTGATACTTCCTGCTTCACACTAGATGCAATGGTTACTGAGACTCTATAATTAAAATGACACCAGCCCCATTATGCTGCAAGTTAACTGCAAAGAATGGTTACATGCATCAGAAGTGTGCTGACAATTAGACCCACTCCCCCACATATTCCTGTTCCCTTTAGCTCCACAGTGCCGTGATATCGAGCTATACCTAATGCCTCACCTGGTAAAGAAACAGCAAAGCTGAAATGGTTCAAAGAGGGCCTAACCAGAGATGTGTGTTGAATGAAGCCTTGGAAGGCTTTATGTCAACAGACAGCATTTTAAGCAACGACCATAACAAGGCCTCAATCAGAGGATGAGGGAGAGTATGTATTATGCAAGATCCCGTCTCCGATTTCCTAAGTTCACACACCATCTTTTTACATGAACCAGATGAGGTTGACCTGGTTATCAGTAAAGTCATCATCATATGCCTTTTCAAAAGCAAGAATTCTCATTTATATAACACCATTTATTATCTAAGGACATCCTAAAGCACTGCAGGGCTGACGAAATATCTTTTGAAGTGAAATTACCACTACAATGTCTAAAAGGAGATGGCAACCTGACGTATTATCACTAGCCATTAAACCAGAGACTCAGGTCTGAGGAAGGGTCACCGGATGCAAAACATTAACTCTGTTTTTTCCTCCACAGAAGCTGCCAGATATGCTAAGCTTTTCCAGCAACTTTGTTTTTGTTCCTGATTTACAGCATCCGCAGTACTTTTGGTTTTTTCTAATGCTCCGGATATGTTTCAGTAATGGACCCAGGTTTGAATCTGCCATGACAGATGGTGGAATTTGAATTTAATTTTAAAAAAATCTGGAATAAAAGGATCAATGTCAATTATTGGAAAATCCCTACCTGCTTCAACAGTATTTTTTAGTGAAGGAAATTGCCATCCTTCACAAGTCTGGCCTACATGTGACTCCAAACCCGCACCTTTGTGATTAACTCCTGACTGTCCTCTGGTCAATTATGAATGGGCAATAAATACTGGTCTAGCCAGTGATACCCACATCCCATGAATAAATAAAAACCAAGGCAACTGACTTGCACAGTCTCACAGATAAGGCTAGTTTATTAATATTGATTGAGGGATAAATATTGGCTCAGGAAATTCAGTTCCCCATCTCTAAATGATGATCTTTTAGACTACGTTCCCTCTAACTTTTCCTGCAGCTGTATGGACCTCCTACATACTTATGCAGCAGCTAGAACCAGTTAATAAGTCTGCCTTCCCACTAGCGTGAGCTGAGCCTCCAAATTACTGCACAGGCAAACAACTGAAAGGGAACATTACTTTTAGGTATTACTAATTACCCCATTCAGATGTTTTATGGCACACCTAATGAGTGATGGGTCTTGAATCATGGCATCCTGACTCAAAGTTAGGTTCATACCAGTGTGCCAAAAGTCTGCCAAACAGTGACATTTTATTATTATCTCAGACCATCAATGGTGTGTTACATTAATGTTTCATCCAAAAGGTGGTATCTCTAACAGTACTGCACTCCTTGCAGATACTATACAAGATTGTCAGGCTGGAATATGTACTCAAGTACTTGGTGTGTACCCTTTAAAAAATGTGTATAATCTACTATTTTAATAAAATATTGTTAGTATTTAATAGCTTGTGCCATCCAATTTTAACATTAATTTGAAGTATACTATATGGGTATATTACCAAGAATTAACATTTGTTTGAAGACTACATGTCAGCTGGTGAAAAGGTTCAAAATGCTAATCAATGTCACAACAAATCTTCTTTTGTTTGACTAACACTCCTATGGAGTGCCTCTGGATATTTTGCAATGTTAAAGAGACTACATACACGCAATTTGTAGCTAGTTGTTGTTGCATCTAAATATAATGCATCTCACAGCCAGAATGCCAGGCATGACATATCAGTGCCTGATGGTTCGCACTCACCCTAACTCTGAAATTAACTTCTGCAGTGGCAGTCAGTGAATTCAAGGAGTTAGAATGAGATTTTCAATAGCACCTTTCCTCATCACAGGATTCCCTAAAGGAGCCAACACCTAATGAAGAACTTTTGAATCGCTGAGATAACAAGGCGTAGAGCTGGATGAACACAGCAGGCCAAGCAGCATCAGAGGAGCAGGAAGGCTGATGTTTCGGGCCTAGACCCTTCTTCAGAAATGGTGGTGGAGGGGAAGGGTGGTCTGAAATAAACAGGGAGAGAGGGGGAGGCCAATAGAAGATGGATAGAGGAGAAGATAGGTGGAGAGACGACAGACCAGTCAAAGAGGTGGGGATGGAGATTACGAGAGAGTTGCAGTGGGAGAGAGATCCACTGAAGTTTTTCCAGAGGGAGGAAGGTAACTTCTTCAGGGTAGGCATCCTTAGAAGAGGCTTCGCAGTGGGGTTAAAATTGTTTCAGAGATAGTAGGAACTGCAGATGCTGGAGAATCTGAGATAACAAGGTGTAGAGCTGGATGAACGCTGCAGGCCAAGCAGCATCAGAGGAGCAGGAAGGCTGACATTTTGGGCCTAGGCCCTTCATCAGAAATGGGGGAGGGGAAGGGTGTTCTGAAATAAATAGGGAGAGAGGGGGAACCGAATAGAAGGTGGATAGAGGAGAAGATAGGTGGAGAGGAGACAGACCCGTCAAAGAGGCAGGGATGGAGATGCTGTAATGTAAGAAACAGAGCAACCAATTTGCACTACATATGTAGATAAAGTCACTAGACCATAGGCTACTCTATCATCAGCAAGGAGATAACTGATGGTGGTTTAGCCTGAGGGTCACCACACCTCAGCCAAGGGGAGAGATTGAGAAGGAGAATCCATAATAGCAATTTAAGCCAATGCAAGACTTGAAACATACTTTTGGCATCACTATGTCATAAACCAGCCATTCAGCTAATTGAGCTAAACTGACCGCAAGTGCCGAGATGTAATGCGATTGAATAATGTTGGGTCAATGATTACCATTGGCTGGAAGTATATGTTGAATAGTGGTCATAGCAAATTTATTTGATTGGGGAAACTGTTACAAAGACCATGCAATAATAAGCCTTGTTTCTCTGTGATCTAGACAGCTGTGGTTACATTTAATATTTCCAATGAGGGTATAGGATAGATTTTGAAGAAACAAAAATCTGAATATCCTGCTGGCTTCTTCCCCACCCCCCACCCCCATCCTGCTATCCCTGTGTGATTTCAGCATGCCACTCATGCTGAGTATGTGAAAAAGGATTTGTACAAAAACAGACTGAAGATAGAGCAGAGGCCTGTACTGTTTGCCAGGGTCTTACTGGGATGGTCCATTTCATTCAGTTATAATGCCCTTTTGTTGACATAAGTAAATTGATGACAGTCAAGAGAGAAGCATTTGCTGCAAAAATTCTGTTGACCCTGCTCAGATTGAAGTTCCCACTAATCAGGATACCAACAGTTGCGGACGTGATAGATTATTGTAATGACCAGCCGAATGGCCTTTAGTCATGTTTAAATGGCAATAAATTTTACCAGGAAGAGGGCAATTTAACTACTTAAGGGGAGAGAGGATCTTTTCTGTTTGAGGTGTAAATAAAGTACGGCTCATTAAGAGCACACATATTACATGGCTGGCTTATTGATGGACCTGTGATTGTTAATATTTAATTTGATTCTTCCGGACCTGGTTTGAGGTTCCCTGCACAGAACACCCTCAAGGAACAAACATGTTCCCTGACAGCAGATAAAAATGAAGCTGACAGCTTCATCCTCTGTATGATAGACACTGATCTGAAGATATAGTAAACAGTCTATAATAGTATGTAAATGAAGTAGCCTGTGCCAACAAGTGACTTTTCTTTTCATCATGAATAAATATTAGCTGTTCTCACCCCAAAACTTCCTAGTTTATCTTCATTGTTTTAAGATATGCAATGTCTTCCATGTGCAGAATGCCCCCAACCACCTTCCCCCACCCCCAAGCAGTCTTTTCACTACACTTCTTATTGAATTCCTCCTCTGCAGTACAAGATGTAAATATTAATCTTGCCTTTAAAGACAACATAAAGCAATTGGTTTGGTGTCTGACCGCATCAGTTTGCCACTCTCAGAACCAAACGCCAGGAAATTGTCCGTGATTTTGGGGAGAAAAACAGCAAAAGATTTCCAACGAAAATAAAAGTCAAGCACTGTGGATGCTGGAAATCTGAAATAAAAGCAAAAATTGCTGGAGAAATTCGGCAGAACTGAGGACGTGTCATATCAGACTCCGAGCGTTAACTGTTTCTGTCTCCACGGATGCCGCCAGGCCTTTCTGAGTTTCTCCAACATCCTTTGACGTTATTATCAATGTTTCTGACTCCACTGATAATAAAACCAAGGAATACTGAAGACGTTCAGCACGTCTGACAGCATTTGCGGAAAGTAAAACCGAATGGATGTTTTGAGAGATAGCAGGAACTGCAGATGCTGGAGAATCTGAGATAACAAGGTGTAGAGCTGGATGAACACGGCAGGCCAAGCAGCATCAGAGGAGCAGGAAAGCTGATATTGAGTCTGATGTGACTCCTCCTTAGTTCTGCTGAGTTTTTCCAGCGTTTCACCTGCCTGGAACACGTGATGTTATCAGAGTGTGACCCACAGTAACGCCGTGTGAGCATACCTCCTGACAAGAGGACTCCAGTACACTAAACCAGATCTGACAAATGTCTGGATCCAAATATCCTGAATCTTCCAAACTCGACCCTGTACTTACTATTCGTGACAATGCATTATACAGTTTGCCAACGTTTGCTAAAATCTCACTCACCAACCATCAAAATTTCCCACTCCCGCCTCGCCAAATTTACCTCTGATTATAATGTCTCCTGCCTTCTCAGAAATTCTCCTAATTCCAATTGTCATTCAATGCCCTCCCCTTCCCTTGTGAAGGATCATGGGATGTTGTGCCACATTGAGGGCAATGTCTGAATGTTTTGGCGTTCGGTTCCACGTGAATTTCATTGATTCTTCCGAAGAAACCTGTTCAGAGATCTATATTACACCTCCCTGGAACAGGGGGGACTTGAACTCGAGACTACCACCTCAGAGGTGGGGATTCTACTGCTACGCTTCAAGAGTCCTTGCAGATATGAATCTGTAACTCGCTTTCATAGATCATAGAAGATCATAGAATCCTTACCTTACAGTATGGAAACGGGCCTTTTGGACCAACAAGCTCACACCGAACATCACAGCATGTCATCCAGACCCATCCCCCTATAACTCACCTAATCTACACATCCCTAACACTATGGGCAATTTAGCATGGCCAATCCATCGAGCCTGCACATCTTTGGACTGTGGGAGGAAACCGGAGCACCCGGAGGAAACCCACACAGGCGTAGGGAGAATGTGCAAACGCCACACAGACAGTCGCCCGAGGGTGGAATCGAACCCGGGTCCCTCGTGCTGTGAGGCTGCAGTGCTAACCACTGAGCCACTGTGCCCCCCCCCCCATTTCAAAAATATACATAATTCATTAAAAAAAACAGTGGCTCAGTGGTTAGTGCTGCTGCGACTAGGTGGGATCGACACGGGGAATGCAGGGTTACAAGGGTAGGGGGGTGGGTTTGGATAGGTTGCTCTTCGGAAGGTCGGTGTGGATTCAATGGGCTCAATGGTCTGCCCCCACACTGTAGGGATTCCATACATACAAAGTCACTAAAGCAGTTCGGTGCTGTACAGTAGCACGTCAAGAAAAACAAACATTTGGACATTGACTCTATTCAACAAAGGCATCTTGTGTAAGATTATATTTGCATTTAACTGAAGCACCAAGAGGGCCCGGAAACCGAACAGACCCCCCACCACCCGCGTAGCTTATTGCAGAAAGACCTCAGACAGGTATGGATTTACAACCAGCGTTATGGATATTTGTAACTAACCTGTTCAGGGCTGCCATGACTCACCTCTGGAGAATGTGGCACTTGAACCTGGGTCAGCGGTAGGAACACTCTACTGCAGCACGGGGGCCCTTGTGGTGCGTTTTAAACAACTAACAATGCTTGCCGAAAACCTCGGATTAGCGGTGATACTCAATGTAGACGGAAACAAGCGGCCGCTGAGGGTGCAGTTCCAAAATCTGCTCAGTTAAGTCATGCGAACTGACACTGTTCAAACCGCACAGATGCTACCTGGGCTTTTCCAGCAACTTCTGTTTTTGTTACTGTTCAAACTGACACCTCATTACCAGATTACCAAAAATTCCTCAAATAATCATTCCAAGGGCGTTAACGGCCTTATTCGCCTTTTGATGATTTTTGACTAACTTTCTTGATATTTTAATAGGAAAGATAAAACCTTTGCATTTTGCTATGAAAGGCCCCAATTGTTTTTCCCTGTAAAGTGCTTAATCGCGACAACCCATTTAATCCCTGCGTTGAACACAGAAGTCCAGGCCACATACAGCACCAGGGGACAACTTTATTTAAGAGTCAAGAATCAAGAAATGCATCAATTGAGAGGTAAACAGCGGGGTAATCTGTGTGGACTCGGTAAAGCGAAAGGCCCATTGGTACGTTGCAGTCCGTATCGATTCCTGTTTTAATTCGCTGTATAAACCTGATGCCGAGAGATAATGTAACCAGTTAAATCCATTGTCCCTTGTTTGCTGCCTTTTGTATGCTTGTGTTTCTCTCCGATTGTTTTATTGTCTTTGCAGTGATCCATGCAGTGCCTTCATTATCAATTCAGCATTAAGAAATTTGCTGCTATTGAACTGGGAGACATTTCCATCACGCTATGGCACCGTGACAAATGATTAATTCAAGTCAGCTGCTCAAAATAATTATTGCATTATGGGAGCAGTAATCATTATTTAGAACATGATTAAATATGTCTGCATCTATTGACTCTGCCCATGATTTATGTATTTGTTTAGTCAATAGTCTAATGTAAATTATGTAATTAATTATAGATGTTGGTGTCAGGTCATTGGTGAAAACGATTTGATGAGAACAAGGACTCTGCTTCCTGGCAGATGTGAGACGGAGTTTGGGGAATTCTGTGCAAAAATTTCTCATGTGTGAATGCAGCTCGGCTCTCAATCTGCATGCTCCATCACTTGTTCAACATTCGGTTTCGAAAAAAATTGAAATAACTTGTTAAGCAAGGAAAGGGAGCACATCAGCGCAAAAGGACACTTGGGATTGGCGATGGCACTGAGCTAAAGAGCCAGCTGCTCGGCAACAAAAGCGAGAGGGCCTCCATCATTTACTGTTTCATAAAATTCACCCGACTTTAATGGTTTCTGAAATGGAAAAGAGAGAGAGAGAGAGAGAGAGAGAACTGGCGTGAAATGCGCAGGGAGACACAGGCATAATATCAGCCTTCTCCATAAATACTGCGCTTGTTGTTTTCAAATCTGTGGCAGGCACAGGTAGCGCCGCTCTCAATCAGAAATATGCAATTCTCCACCCGCATTTCTGCTTTCCCTGCTGATTTTTTTTATTAAAAAATCTGATAATTCGGTCAGCCATGTTGCATTGGAGAGGCAAAGGTCACCCCAGTCCTGTCAGGTCTCGCTGAAGACATTTCCATTTTAATGTCAGAGCTATAATCTATCAGAGATTTGATGTACAAGATACAATAGGTTTAAGTGGTCTTCATATATCACTAGTGTCTTGCCTTCACCCAGGTAATAGTTTGAATTACTCTCTCGACTTCACAATCTGTCACCCCAGTGAAGAAACATTGCCACAATGTGTTCTAATGACAGGTTTCTCAACACCAAGTTTATTGACATAGCCCCGGCACATTTGAAGGAACAGGATTTCGAGAGGAGATGATGGGCATTGTGAGCCTGTGTCATCACAATTTCAAGCTGACCTCCTGACACCCAGGAACAAAGCAGCCAACTGCATCAGTCGGAACAAGCAAGACGTGGAGAGGTGAAAATCTGCTCAGGTAAATCATGCACCCTCATACAATGATTAAAAGAATCAATCAGATGAGAAGAGTAATATCCAACACCTATGATGGCCACAATACTGAAGTTTATTCAGACATGACAGCTCATTCTCCAGTGCAATGGATTGTAATCTATTACAGCTGAGTCAGGTTTGCTAAAATCCATGTTAACACTTGAGATAAGATATTTGGAGTGTTTTTCAGCAATTGGCCGATCAACTGTTTATACTGTTTGCCAGTATAACTGTGGGAAAAATAAGAGCAATTTGTTGTAGGATGAAATATTACTTTGAATTTCAAGTCACAACAATATTGTACAATCTGCACCAGCCCATCATGAACCTCACAAAAAAAACTGTAACTCATTATCCTGGAAAGTGGCCGTAACTTCGCGGAACTAGTGATCCATAGACTTAGACTGAAGCTCATCTCGTGAACTTTGTATTAAGTAAAATCTTGAGTTTAAAAATAATCATTGTCAATTGTGATTAGACCCTTCTGGTTCACTCATGTCCTTTAAGCGGATCTGCCATTTGTGCATAACTATTAATTAGTCTCCGCAGATACTCAGGCCACTTCTTACTTCTACTTCGTTGTCATATAAAAAACCCTGTTAATGATCTGCTTTGTGCTATTGACATAATATTCAACATTGGTTGCTCTGAAACAGAGCAACAAAAGAGGCCCATTCACTTAAGAAGTAAATTGTGCCCAGAGTTTTCTCACGTTTCCGCTTTGGTGGATTTGATGGCCAATCAGAACCTACCACCTTAGTCTGAGAATGAAGGTTGATGGTTGTCCGTTCTTGCTGAAACTCCATGCCAACAATATCCCGATTAATCAGCACCGGTGCAGCTCTTCCCTCAGTGGGCTTCAGCCCTTTATCAGCATTTAAATGTGGAACTGAAGGCTGTCTCTTCTGATGACCATCTTCGGGAAGGTCTTTGAGCTGGGTAACCTGACCGGCCAAGAGTTGACCCAGCGCTTAGGTTTTTCAAAAAGTATATAGAAATTCCTTTCTTTAGTTCGGAACAGAGGTCATCATCCTGAAATGTTAGCTCTGTTTCTCTGCACAGACGCTGCCTGATCTGTTGGATATTTCAACAATTTTCACGTTTTTATCTCGGATATAGCCCCGAGAGTGTTGGAGGGTTTTTGTTTTATTGCGTGCCTACTACCAGTAAACTGTTATCGTCTTACTTTCCACCGTGCTTGGGGGGGGGGGGTGGGGAGGGGGGGAGGGGAGAACAGATTCCTCCTTCAAATCTTTATAT
Source organism: Stegostoma tigrinum (assembly GCF_030684315.1). Taxonomy (NCBI): domain Eukaryota; kingdom Metazoa; phylum Chordata; class Chondrichthyes; order Orectolobiformes; family Stegostomatidae; genus Stegostoma; species Stegostoma tigrinum. Next base: position 15,551,504 of record NC_081354.1, read on the forward strand.
TTCATAAACAAAATGATCTGTTTAACAGTCAGAGCGATGGAAGGTTCTAGCAAATGCATTTGCCAAAGTGTGCCACAGATTATTAATGCGCTTGAGCTGCTGTTAATTTCACTTTGGAGGAATGATTTATGGGGAGGTAAAGGAGAGAGATGCAATCTAATTGAGATCAGAATCACTGCATCAAAGATGAATAACGAATAAGCAAATACCTTACATGCCCCCAACACAAAGAACATTATTTCGATAACTCTTTCTTTTGGGTGAGATAAAGCTATAAGGGGAAAATGTTATTTCAAGCAAACCTATGTGGAGTTACAGTGATGTGATAAAGTATTAGCATAATTATACAATGATAGTGTAGTCTACATTAGCAATGCTATGCAGCCTTCTGTCCCATCTTACCAGTGCATTTTGATCTGGGACGAAAGCTACTAATAGCTTGGGTTTTACAGCAAAATGTGTGACAATTAATGGACACTGGGTTAATGAGAACATCCATTTAAAGGTAATATTTATGCAGAAGACAATTAATTCCCGATGTGTCCTAATGAAAACACTGGTGAGTTAAAGAAACAATTTAGATTGAAGTTGTGGGTATGTCGCAGACATTGAAACTAGTCTATTGTTATATTATAAACCTAAATAAAAACAACAGTCTGAATTTCGTTCTTTGTAGTTAGTTACAATACCCTGTTGTGATAAATGTTGATTACACTCTTTTTACAGTAACTAACAATTGTTTAGGGAGCAGGATTGATTTGATTTTGCATAACTTTCTGTAGCCATCCTGCAACTCTACAGGTAAAACTTGGGCAGCTTTTATCCTTGCCTTCAAACCCGCCACCACTAGCTGCTCCCAAATCCAACCAAAACATCCTCTCCTCCAACCATACCCTGTCCAGTCTTCTGCAAGGTCACAGTGAGCAACTATTTGTGAAAATTCACTCTAGTATCTATGTTAATTCTATTATAAGCATTGCAAAGTTTCTATCATGAGTGCTATTCCTTGCAAATTGGGATATTTCCTCCATTCAAAGTCATTGATGTAGGTTCAAGTGAGTTAACTAAGATCAGGAGAGACATAGAAACAGCAGTGGACCATATAGCCCATCACAAGTGTGTCCTTCAGCTGGATCCTGGCTAATTCTGCCCCGTGTCCTTGCTAGCAATTTCTGCCATCAGCACCACTGACCCAGTGATTTATCTCTGTTATTTGTGAGAGCTTGCGAGAGAAGAGCATCTACAACATAACAATGATCATCCATTGTGGAGTAATTCACATGTTAAAGTATTTTGATGGATCAACTGCTGTATAAGTGCAAACAGTATTTATTATTATTTACGAGTTCAAAGGTTTAAATGGCAATGAAAAGATGGAGCATTTTATTAGCTCAGTTAAAATTCAAACCACATTCTGAAATTCATAAGATTGCCTTCTCATAGCCCATTCTGAAATCACAACTAAAATCATCTGAACATTTCAATAAATTACCTCTTGGTAGTGGACAAGACTGTCATGGCTTCCAATCCACTGTCAGTTCCACCACTGACCAGCTGAGCGCATTGTTTTCACCAGCAAGGGAGTCTACCTAATCTATAATTCTGGATCCTATGATCAAATAGGGCCCCCAGCAATGCTGAATTGCCTCCTGAGTGAAGTGCTGTAGAACCTCTATACAGTCTAATCTTATGGTACAGCCTGACCAGAAAGCAACCATTATGGTCCAGGCATTCAGAGTGTTCCTCTGGGAGTCACAAATGTAAAGTGGGTGCCGATGTTGAGACGGTCAGTTTTTTTTCCCCCTAACTCCTATACACCCAGTTCCAAGTTCAGAACCTATCCATCTACTGGTATAAAGCCAACATTGGAGACAATGAATTGTACTAAAACATTTTGACATTTGAGTACGTACTATATTTATGTTGATTAGGCCTGACATGGCCCAGGCATCTTACTAGTCCTACCCAACCCACAACTGTATCCACCCAACCTTCCACCCATCACCACCTCCATCCTCTACCAACCTCTGTATATTTTTATAGAGGACAATATTAATAAGATTCATGTCCATCAGTGAACTCTGTGAAAGGTACATCTGAGGCCTTTGGGAATGACAAGCAAATGTTCAAATAAAAACAAAGTACTGCAAAGGGCAGAGATCTGAAATTAAAACAGAGAATGCTGGAAGAACTCAACAGCTCTGGCAAGTCAACAGAGAGAGACATAGGGTTAAACTTTCAAGACTGATATGAATCTTGTTCAGATACATAAATATGTTCAGCTCACCAATATCAGTTTGAGGGCATCCAAATACAATACAAGAAAGAACAGTCCACTCTCAACCAAAATACTGGGTTTAAAATGTCAGATGAAAGGCTAACAGACTGAAAACTTAACTCAGTTTTTCTCTATACAAAGGCTGCCAGATCTGCTGAGTCCTCTCGCATTTTCTGTTTTAGTTTCCAATTTCTATTATGCTCTTGTAGTTTTTATTCCCCTAAAACCAGGGGTTCAGTACCTTTGCGACCCATCACAGTGAAATGTTGAAATTGAATAATGCTGCTACCTAGAACTGCTTTGTTGAAAATATATTAGTTAAACAAAATTAACCCGTTATGTGATGGTTGAACCTGAAACCAATTCTGATAAAATCAAAAATAAACCAATGTTTTCTTTGTTTTGTTTTGCGATCACTGTATCACCATATAAAATTTTACAGTGTAGAAGGAAGTTATTCAGACCACCATGTCTGTATGTCCAACTATTCTCACTCCCCTCTTCTTTCAAGTAGCTCTGCAATTTTCTTCTATCTTCAGTTGATCCAGTTCCCTTCTGAAAGTTACCAATGGTGTGCTTCAACAGGTCATCACAATAATTCCATAAAAAGGATATTTCCATCACAGCCCACTGTATCCAGCAGGTGAAGACCAGGACTGTTATCCATTCCCTGTCTGTTCACCTCAAGCACTGTGACACCGATATCTGTATGACTAGTGGATGGGCCAACTGATTATTTTGTTTCACAAAAGACCACATTGCTAGTAATATTCAATTGAACATGCATGCTCAAGTTGCTGTTATACCTTTTACATTGGAACAAACGTACATTTCGAGAAGTGAACTTCTGTTCGTAAATTCCAAAGGTCTTATAGTTGTCTTGTCAGATATTAGTACATGAGCTGATAGTGTGGTTTCAATTCCAACACCAGCTGAGTTAAGTACTCTCCTTCTCGACCTCTCCTCTGATCTGAGGTATGGTGACCCTCAGGTTAAAACACCTGGTCTTCTGGGACTATGGTGACTTTACCTTTATACACAAACACTCAACACAATACTTTTCATTTATTATTTTCTCTCCAAACCTTTGATTTGATTTGATTTTGATTTCATTGTCACATATACTCAAGTATAAAAGTACAGGAGTACAGTGAAAAATGCAAATGTCACCACATAAAGCATCACCTTAGGTAAAAGTACCTAGGTACAGAATCTTAAGAACATGATAGATAGAAAGAACAAAGTTAAAAGTTAAAAATTGCAGTAATTATAGTATAGCATAAAACATATGAAGTAAGGCCAAAATTTACACATTTGTAGTTTTAAGTAGAAAATAAAGAAATAAAACTGAAAGTTCAAACATTACAGAGAACCTTCAGAGATAATTGATCAATATAATGTTTCTACAATTGTCATAATCAAAATTAGACCTCAGATCTTCAAATAAAGGCAGGTGCATATGGGGTGGAAATTAAGATAGAGGAATTCTGCAAGAAGCTTATGCATTCATGCCTCAGTACCGTGTAGGATTAGTTCATACCCTCAATGTATTTAATTCTATTCCTGGAAGTAATTTTGCTGCAAATGTCTTTTAAGGGGATATTTCAGCCAGATTACCAGCTATAATAGCAATGTTTCATATCTTGTATATATGCGTGGAGCTGTTAAAGTTAAAAATTTAATGTTAAACATGTTCAAATGTTCATTTAAATTGTAGCAATTTGCAACCATATTTAGCTTATAAATTACTTTAGTTATAAAATCATACAAATTCATTTACTGCTATGAAAATTCATAACAAAGTATGTACTGTACTTACATAATTAGTGAATAGTTATTTTTCAAGCAATAATATGAAATGATTCTTTGTTTATTTTCTGGTATCATAACAATCATAATATTGTTACCACTGCTGTTGTTTCTGCATCAGAAAGTTTTGTGTTTAAGCCCCACTCCAGAGGCAAGCACCAGGTTTACATTCCCATTGTGATATTGAAGAAATGCTGCAAACCTGGAGATCCTACTTTTCAGTTGAGATGTTATACCAAGGCCCCACCTGCTCTTTCATGTCGACATTAAACATCTCATGCCACCATTTTGAGGAACAGTGGTGGGGAGGTGGGGAGGGTGGGGGTGGGGGCGTGGGTGTTAGCCGTAAAGTTGAGAAAAATAATTATGCTTCAGCCGACAGAATAAGAGGAACAGATTATCTGGTCATTATCAGACTGCTGTTTGTGAGAACTTACCTCATGCAAATTTGCTGCTCTGTTTTCTATGTGCCAGCTGTGTCTAGAACTTCATTGACAGAAAAGCTCTTTAGGATGCCCTGATGTTGTGAAAGAGTAAAATATAAGTTGAAGACTTTCCTCTTTATAGTGTAGACATATGCAGAGTTAGCTCCTTACTTAACATTACAGGTAGTGTTTGTGAGTGTATGGAATTGTATCGATTATACTTTTAACTGCTCTTTTCATGTAGATATGCTTAACCTTAGACCAACCTGAACTTTGCACCAAATAACTTTGACTGAGTGGTTTTGACATTTCATATTCACATTCAAAGGTCATATATTGAGACATTAGTCTGACAGTTCTGTAGCTCTGCTTACATGAAAAGTTCACGTGTGTCCGGTATCTGAGAAAGTTCATATGTATGATCAAAAAAGTCATGTTCATGCTAATGGATAAAGAAGAGACTGACATAAAAAAGGAATTACTTGTATCTTTTTGTCAGGACATTTGTTTACAAGACAAGAATATTGTTAATTTTGGAGTGTAAAGTCCTTAGTGTGACAGTGTTCATTGAATTCTCCGAGTAAATACATTCTTCTTAATTTAAATGTTTCCGAACTTGGGTGGTATTCCTGATTTTGCATTTAAAAAACACTATGTGTGACTCTTTCTTTCCACAGTGCTGCGGTAGTAATTATTTTTATTTCAAGGATCACATCATTTTTACATTACATGATCCAAGGTGCTTGTGTAGAACTTTTTGGGAGATTGTGCATTAAGTACAAGAGCTGCTCAAAAGATTGGAGGTTTATTTCTTATTCTTGTCTGATGTAATAGTTCAAACATGAAGGGCTGACTCAGGGCATAACAAGTGCATGAAAAGTTAATAACTCAAAGTTACAGGAGGAAGATTCCTTTTAGAAAACATGTAGAACAAGTGGTGACTGGGCAGTTAGTACTGTGCCAGATATTTTGGGGTGCTCCCATTCTGATCCTGACAGGCAAATTCCCTCAGAATTAGAGCTGCTATGTTAACTTTTAAGATGAAATTAGACTGGGTAGGTGGTTGATGGGAAACAAGCTGAATAGATATAGAGGAAAGGTTGCAAAATGTGTTTAGGATTATTTGTATGGATAATAAGAACATATGAATTTGCAGCAGCAGCAGGCCATTGTGACTCTTGAGATAAGATCATACCTGATCTGGTTGTGGCCTCTTCTCCACTCGCCTACCTACCCATAATACCCTCTGAGTTCCTTGCAAATGAAAAATCTATCTGCTTCTGCCTGTAAAATATTCACTAATCTTGTTTCCATCTTTTGTTGGGAGGAGAAAATTCCACAGAAACACAACTCTGTAAGTGAAAAGTTTCTCCTCATTTCAGTTTTAAACAAGAAACCCATTATTTTTAAACTGTGGCCCCTTGTTCTAGTTTCTCCCACCATGGGAAATGTTTTTTCAACAGCTACTCTGCCAAGTCCCCTCAGGATCTTACATGTTTAAATCAGATCACCTCTTTTTCTTCTTAACTCCAATGGCTACATTCCCCACCTGTCTAACCTTTCTTCATGGCAGGGATCAGTCAAGTTAACATACTCTGAACTGCATCAAATGCAATTGTGTCCTTTATTAAGTTAGGCAACCAAAACTGAACACAGATTCCAAATGTGGTCTCACCAATTCCCTATACAACTTTACTTAAGTGTCTCTTTTTTAATAATTTATTCCCTTTGCAATATAAATCCATAATTCTGTTTGTCCTCTTAAACGTTTGCTGTACATGCACACCATTTTTTTGTGATTCGGGTACAGGACACCCGCAACACTATGCCCCAGAGTTTGACAAGTTCACTTCAGTTAAGTAACCTGCTGCTTTTCTATTTGTACTGTCAGATTAGACAAGTTTACATTTCTCACCTGCCAAAGTTTTGCCCACTCACTTAACCTTTTCACAATCCTTTGCAGACTCCTTATGTCCCCTTCACAATTTAATTTCCTACTTATCATTGTGTCATCGGCAATCTCACAACAGTGCATTTGATTCCTTCAAATCATTTATGTGGATTACAAATAGCTAAGGCAACAGCACTGATCACTATGGTAAAAGCAAAATAACATGGATGGTGGGAATCTGAAACCAACACAGAAAATTCTGGAGAAAGTTAGTAGGTCTAACAGCATCTGTGGAGAGAGAAAAAGAGTTAATGTTTCAAGTCCAATATGATTTCTGAAGAAGAATCAAATAAGATTCAACGTATTAACTCGGTTTCTCTCTCCACAGTCAGATCTATTAATTCCTGTGGTACTCTACTGGTTACAAAGCAACAATCGGAAATGGCCTATATACATATACTCTTTATTTCCTGTTATCTAATCAATCCTTTATCCATACTAATACATTTCTCCTGCACCATGAGCTCTTGTTTTGTAGAATAACGTTTGATGTGATGCATCAACAAATGCCTTCTGGGAATCCAAATACACTGGATCCTAGGTTCCCCTTTACCCACATTGCTTCGTACTTCTTCAAGGAATTCTAACAAATTAAGCAGACATGATATCCTGTTCACAAACCATGCTGGCTCTGCCTGATTTGATTTAGATTTTCTAAGTGTTCTGCTGTGACCTCCTTAATAGTTGATTCTAGAGATTTCCCTATTACAGGTGTTGGACTGTAGTTTGCAGCTTTCGGTCTCCTCCTCCATTGTACAGAGGAGCTATGTTTGCTACTTTCTAAATATCCGTAGCCTAGAGGATTTAGGAAAATGAAAACCAATGGATCTACTATCTCAGCAGCTTCTTCCTTTAAGACTCTAGGAGGTAGTCCATCAGGACCTGGAGGCTTCTCAGAAGTATAGTTTTAACAATTTTCTTAAAACAATTGCAATCACCAGAGAAATGGCTCTATAATCTGTTCTTATTTTCATCTCTTGATTTATCGGCTTTTAAGTGTATCCACCACAGTGGAGACAGATGCAAAGAGCTGTTTAGTTTTTGTTTACTTTCAATTATTATTTTCCCAGATGCTCCAGAAGACCAATGCAAATTTTATTTGGTATTTTTCTTTTAAAATACTTGTGGAAGCTTTCTTGTAGATTTTTGTTAAGCTACCTTTCCCGTTGCTCTAACTTCTTCCTCGTTATTGCTTTTTTATGCCATCCTTTCCTGTTTCTATTTTGTTTAATCCCCTGACCTACCACTAACCTTAATTGTACACTTTCTTTCAATTTGATGCTCTCCTCATCATCCTGAGTTAATCATGAATGGTGTGCCCCTCCCAGTGTCTTTCTTACTTTCTCACTGGAATGATATGTGCTGTGTGTTATGAAATTTCTCCATTAGTTCCAGCCAACTCTTGTCTTCATACCCTCATTACTATCAGTTCAAAACACTAATTCTGGACACATTCTTCTTTTCTGCCAGCTGAAATGGGAATTCAATCATGTTATGATCTCTGCTAATTGGGGCACCTTCAACATGAAGTCATTATTTTCTCTACTTTCATTGCACATTACCAGATCTAGAATAGCCTACACACTAGTTGGTCCTAGAATAAGCTGCTCTCAGAAACTATCCCAAAAACACTGGAGCATTCCAGACTACCCTTGCCAATCTGATTAATCAAATCTATACTTAAAGTAAAATGATTCCTGATTATCCCCATAGCTTTCTTGAAAGCTCCCATTATGTATTCCTATATAACACATCTTGAACGGACTTAAGAGGTGACTACAGGTACTTGGGGCAAATGGGTTCAAAGGTAATGGGGAGAAAGCAGGATTAGGCTATTGAGTTAGACAATCAGCCACGAAAGTGAAGAATGGCGAGTGGACTTGAAGGGCTGAATGGCCTCCTTCTGCTCCTCTCCTCTGTGTTTCAATGTTTTTTCAATGTAGTTATTGTTAAGGGTCATATAATCTACTCACACAAATGATTACTTGCTTTTACTATTTGTTTTCACTATCCAACTGATTCTAAATTTGACCTTCAGAACTAAGGTCATCTCTCTCTATTATGCTAGTGTCATCCTTAATTAACAAAGTTACCCCTCCACTTTTTCCTACCTTCCTGTCCTTCTGAAACTTGGAATATTCAGGTCCTAGTCTTTGGCAACCTCCAGCTACAACTCTGAAATGAATATCAGATCATACACATTTACTTTGATCTGAGCAGTCTCTTGATCCACTTTATTGTGACTGCTGCATGCATTCCAATACAGAAATTTCTGCCTAGTCCTTTTACTATAATTACAGCCTTGTCACACTTAAGCTAGTATGCTATGTCCCTTCCTGATTAACATTCCCCTTGTAGTTGCCTTAGTCTCTTGCGTTTTCCTCTCTTCATGTTGCTACATTTTCCCTCACTTGACGCCACTATTTTGCTCATAGCCCTCTCTAATGCCCTTTTTATACAACTCACCTGAATAATGTTCTCAGCATGGTTCAGATAAATGGCCCAGCCATACGTCTCCCACATTCTCCAATACTGGTGCCAGTGTCTCATGAATTTACACCAATTCTCCCACACCAATTTTTCAGCTATGCCTTTAACTCTCTAACTTATTTACCCATACATCAATTTGTTGTGGCTCAGGTGACTATTATCTTTGAGGTTCTGTTTATTAACTTAGGCCCCTGCTGCTTGTAGTCCCTGAGCAGAAATTCTTTCCAAGTCCTACCAATGTCAGTTGCAGCTCTGTGAACTATGATGACGGGATCCTCCTCATCACAGTGCAAGCTTCTCCTCAGTTCTGAGTGGATATCACAAATTCTAGCATCAGGCAGCAAACACAGCTTTATGCATTCTTGTCTCAGTTGCAGAGAACTGTATTTATAACTCTACTGTTTGTCTACAGCCATTACATTCCTATTCATTCCCTCTACTTGAATAGCTTCCTCTATACAGTGCAATGTATCAGTTCAGTATCTTCCCTGCAAACCACCACTGTTGTTCATAAAGGCTGGAGTCTCTGTCACTTCTTTCCTCTCAATCCTCATACCCACCTCACTCATAGTCATGCCTATCCTTACGCATAGGCCAAATCAGATGACCCTGTCCTAAGAAATGTGATGGCTTACGTTAACTTATCTATCTCTATATTATTTCTATGTATTCATGAGAGGTCAAAACAAAACTCTCAAACATGTCTTCCTACTTGCATGTACACAGAATGAAATTATTTCCTCAAAAAAATTGGTATTGTAAATTTAAATAGATTTTGCAGAGAATAATAAATGGGATGCTTTTCCCATTTGCTCTTGTGTGTTGAAAAAGTACCATGGTTATTATTTTGATTTAATGCTGTTTAGATGCAATTTTATTTCAGCTTCCTGTTGCTGACAATGCAAACATTCTATGTGAGCATTTAATCTCATTCCCTCTGTCACGAACAGAATATGTGTGCCCTTACTTCCTTTGATATTTTATGATGGATGAAGTGTGTGTTCCCTTTTATTTAAAATCCCAAGTTATGTTTAATCTGGTGAATATTCATTAATATCAATATGCAAGGTTTCAGAACACATAAACACCAATGGGCATGTTATTCTCAATGCATTTAGCAATGGATGGGAACTCAAACTCTATACTCGCTCCTGAAAGGAGTCAGGTTTCATTGGTTTTGGACCTGTTTCAAAGCTTGAGTACTGATTGCACTGACATCTTTGTTGGCTGATCTGTAGAACTCTTAATCTTTCCACGGCCATTCCCACAATTCCCAAACCTGATCATTTACATTCTGGACCATTGACCGTTCATATTTCTAGGGTGATGGTAGGAGGTGTGTGCATTGTTTTTAAAACCCTGGCAAGGGTTTGGATTATCTTCTTGCCCCTTCTCCTCAATATTTTTGAAAATATTGCGGATTATAGATGGGTGTAAGTTTGGAACTCAACGCTGTGATGATTCAGTGGAGAATTCTTCATTTGCTGCACTAATATTTCTTTTGTGGCACTCTCAAGTACAGTCCACCATAAGATGCTTTGACTTCCCCTTTTCAGTTACCTTAGGAATGAGGTGTGTCCCTGATCTTCCCCATGTCCTTTGGGCCACGAAAGTTTGCAGGTGGTTAGTCAGCTTCAAAGAGGATCCCTCTCGTTCTCACACACGCCGAAAGAGGATCCCCCTCATTCTCACACACCACCCCACCAACCTCCAGATACAACGCATCATGTTCCGACACTTCCACCATCTACAATCCGACCCCACCACCCAAGACATTTTTCCATCCCCACCCTTGTCTGCCTTCCGGAGAAAGCATTCTCTCCGTGACTCCCTTGTTCGCTCCACACTGCCCTCCAACCCCACCACACCGGGCACCTTCCCCTGCAACCGCAGGAAGTGCTACACTTGCCCCCACACCTCCTCCCTCACCCCTATCCCAGGCCCCAAGATGACTTTCCATATTAAGCAGAGGTTCACCTGCACATCCACCAATGTGATATACTGTATCCATTGTACCCGGTGTGGCTTCCTCTACATTGGGGAAACCAAGCGGAGGCATGGGGACCGCTTTGCAGAACACCTCTGCTTGGTTCACAATAAACAACTGCACCTCCCAGTCGCGAACCATTTCAACTCCCCCTCCCATTCTCTAGATGACATGTCCAACATGGGCCTCCTGCAGTGCCACAATGATGCCACCCGAAGGTTGCAGGAACAGCAACTCATATTCCGCTTGGGAACCCTGCAGCCCAATGGTATCAATGTGGACTTCACCAGCTTCAAAATCTCCCCTTCCCCCACCGCATCCTAAAACCAGCCCATTTCGTCCCCTCCCCCCACTGCACCACACAACCAGCCCAGCTCTTCCCCTCCCCCCACTGCATCCCAAAACCAGTCCAACCTGTCTCTGCCTCCCTAACCGGTTCTTCCTCTCACCCATCCCTTCCTCCCACCCCAAGCCACACCTCCATCTCCTACCTACTAACCTCATCCCACCTCCTTGACCTGTCCGTCTTCCCTGGACTGACCTATCCCCTCCCTACCTCCCCACCTATACTCTCCTCTCCACCTATCTTCTTTTCTCCATCTTCGGTCCGCCTCTGTCTCTCTCCCTATTTATTCCAGAACCCTCTCCCCATCCCCCTCTCTGATGAAGGGTCTAGGCCTGAAACGGCAACTTTTGTGCTCCTGAGATGCTGCTTGGCCTGCTGTGTTCATCCAGCTCCTCACTTTGTTATCTTGGATTCTCCAGCATCTGCAGTTCCCATTATCTCTTCTGTTGCATTGTCTGCTAACGCATTGACTGGCATTCATTTTGCGTTTTACTGGACATTCCTTAGTTTTTGTAAATTCTAGTGACCGGATTTTGGCCACCTTATCTCCCAAGAAGTCCATCCTGACTCCTATTACCTCAGTGAGATTTCTCCTGCCCTCTGTAAAGCCATCTAGCACCCAATGGTCGCTCTGTTCCTCATTGGCTCTATTGCCCTCTCTGGAATATTAGGAGCTTGCTCAGTTCTTTGCAGCTCAGCAGAATTTTCGTCATTCCCTTCTGTTTCCCTGAGGATCTTTGGACTGCTTCTGACCTTCTGTGTACTGCAGCCATCTCTCAACAATAAACGCTGTATTCCCTGCATTGTTAACCGCAAAAAAGTCTTATCCGTCACCACATTGGTAACCCATTTACTCTGCATGGGGATTTTTACCAGAGCAATTTTTAAACCAGTAAGCCCCTCTTACCAAGATTGTGCCACACAGGAACAGAAGACTTGAGAGTAGGAGGAGTAGGCTCCTGAAGTTTTCCTCTTGCTTTGTGGTCACAACTCATCCACATTCATTACAAGCTATGTTTTGAAGATGACCTAAAGTCTAAAAATGGTTATTTTCCTTCAAGGTACTTGCATCAAGGTATACTGTCCAAACTCTTAACTCCTGGTCTGCACTCAGTTCATTCCAGGCTATGGTTAGGGTTCACACCACAGCTCCCGCAGCCCTTGATCTCCAACCGCTGTTGGCCCTTGTAATGTCCAGACATACCATATTGGAAGCAGATATGATAGGTGGGAGGCAATGGCCTAGTGATATTATCACTGGACTATTAATTCAGAGACCCAGGTCATGTTCTGAGGACCCAGGTTTGACTCCTGCCATAGTACATGGGGGAATTTGAATTTAATGAAAATGTGGAATTAAGATTCTAATGATGACCACGAATCCATTGTCAATTGTTGGAAAAACCTTTCTTGTTCATTAATGTTCTTTAGGGAAGGAAACTGCTATCCTTACCTGGTTTGGACTACATGTGACTCCAGACCCACCACAACACAGTTGACTGTCAACTGTCTGCTGGGCAATTAGGGATGGGCAACAAACGCTGGCTTGTCCAGTAAAGCTCTCATCCTGTGAATGAATAAAAGAAAAGGTTCTGACTGTCTATCTTCCATGTTCTTTCTTTTCAGAATTGGGAATTGATCTGCCATGTCCTCTGTCCTTTCCTTTCCTCTTGAGTTTATCTCGGTTCTGTTTATTTCCTTCCTATCTCTCCCTAGCGAGAAGGAGATTCTAGATCCAAATTTCCTTTGCATCAGAGATTTGAAGGTTACATCATAGCCATCAGCCATAATAATTGCTTCTCCACTTTAGAGCATTGTTCCTCCATGTGAGTTATAATGTTGGCTAGGTCCTCCTATTGCATGTATCAAAACCATCCTATTATTATTTGCAATGCTTACTGCTGGAATCCCTTTTCTTCGTAATTTTGGCTATAATACTTCTTTTCCGATTGGAAAATTTCTAATTTTATTTTACAGTCAGGTTTAGTTTACCTAGGATAGATTAATATCCCAGATTACAGCCTCAGTTCTCTCTTGGACAGATTTTATACTCCTTTACTGCCCATAATCATTATGTTTTGTGATGAAATGGGTGTCTGTTTTGTTAGCCACAGTTCTGGTTTGTCTTCCAGAGAAAGGATATTACTAAATTAGAGAGAATGCAGAAAAGGTTCAAACAGGGTATTACCTGGACTGCACATTGTCCATGTCTTCTGCATTTGAACATGGACTGCTTGACTGCCAGAGGAGTCACAAATGGTGCTGAACATTGTGTAATCACCAGCAAACATCCTCCCTTCAGACCTTATGATGGAGGGAAGGTCATTGATGAAACAGTTGAAGATAGTTTGGCTGAGGACACTACCTTAAGGAACTCCCGCAGAGATGTCTTGGAGCTGATATGACTGACCTCCAATAACCATAACCAACTTCCTGTGTGCCAGGTATGATTCCAACTAGCAGAGAGTTTGCCCCCGATACCAATTGATTCCAGTTTTGCTAGGGGTCCTAATGCCACACTTAGTCGAATGCAGCCTTGATGACAAGGGCTATCACTGTCACCTCACCTCTGGAATTCAACTTTTTTTGTCCTTGTCTGAACTAAGGCTGTACGGAGGCTAAGAGCTAGGTGACCCTAATGGAACCCAAACTAAGCATCACTGAGCAGGTTATTGCTGAGCAGGTGTTGCTTGACAGCACTGTCAATGACACCTTCCATCACTTTACTGATGATTGAGAGTAGACTGCAGTGTAGTAAATGGCTGGGTTGGACTTGTCCTGATTTTTATGAACAGAACATAACTGGGCAATTTTCCATATTGTTGGGTGAATGCCAGTGTTGTAACTGTACTGGAACAGCTTGACTAGGGGAACAGCATGTTCTGGAGTGCAAGTTTTCAATGCCAGAATTTTGTCAGGGTGCAAAGTTTTTGCAATATACAATGCATCTGCAGCTACAGGCCAGAATTTCTTGTCTGAAGGACAATGGTTTCATGGTCATCAGTAGGTTCTTAACTCCAGATATTTTTTATTGAACTCAAATTCCACCATCTGCTGTGGCAAGATTTGAACCTGGTTTCCCAGAACATTGGCTGAATTTCTGGATTAACAGTCGAGCAATAATTCCTCTAGGCCATCACCACCCCCATGAGTTTCCTTACACATCTGTTGTAAGCACCAGCTCATAAAGAATCCAACTCATGGTCTCCTCTATTCATGCAAACTATCCTCTATCACCAACCTTCCTTTCTTCTCCAAGCTCCTTGAATGTTTTGACTCCTCCCAAATTCATGCCCAGATTTTCCCCCATTTCCAAATTTAAGTTTTTTCTAATCATCACATCAGGTTGACCTTTACCAGAAATTTCCTATGTGTCATTCTTGGCAAGTGGCATAGAGGATTTCTCTCCATGAGGCCTAGGAGGTTTATTCGCGCTATCTTCCCATTAGGCTCTTTTCTTATTGCCAGACCACTCTCACAGTATTCTCCTATTCATCATAACTGAACGTATTGACCACTGCTGGGACCTCTGAAGATTCCCACTACCAGTGTCATTTTTAAAGACCAGTCATGTACCCAATCAAGTGCTGGCACTCTATAGCTGTCCTGCAGTTTCTTTCAAGGTCAGACTGAGGAAAGTTGGCACCCTATTTTGTGAACAGGGATGTAGAGGACAGGAGGTACATGTAAACACTGCCATGGAGTGACCTCCGAGATGTTTGTGACTGATCGAGGGTCAGAGGAGCAAGCAGAGAGCTGATGGGTGGTACAGTGGCTCAGAACTGGGTTCAATTCCAGCCTCGGGTGGCTGCCTGTGTGGAGTTTGCATGCACTTCGTGTCTGCCTCAGTTTCTGATGGGTGCTCCGGTTTCCTCCCATAGCCCAAAGATGTGCAAGGTACATTAGATTGGCCATGCCAAATCATGCCATAGTGTCCAGGGATGTATAGACTAGTCACAGTAAATCCAAAGTTACAGATGGGGATAGGATTGTCAGGGAGCTAGATTTGGGTGGGTTCTCACCAGAGGCTTGATAGGCTGAATGGCCTCTGTCCACACTATACGGATTTCACAAGTTGCCAGGTTACTACTCTGACTTTCATGTAAGGAATTGCCACTGTCTAGTTTCAGTCTGGAGTGTGGGAAAATCGAAAATTACATATAAATGAGGCAAGATTACTCCATAATGACAACATTAATGCCTGCTAATAGACCTGTTGCCACTCTGCAGGCAGAATCTAGACTTACCATTCAACACTTAGCTGAAAAATGGGATTCTTGCTCTCAACATCAGAAGTTTCCACACTGACCACCTGACACGATTCTTCCAACTTTCTCATTATTGGCCACATTGTTCAGGGCTGGGAAGATTCCACACACCATCTTGCTCCATAGCCACTGTCTCAGTCTAAACTAGCTTATTCTCAACCTCAAACATCATGACTTACTTGGCTTGCTGCTGAGTTTCAAACACTTTAATGTCTCCATTGAAATGACTGCTGAATTCCTATTTCATAAGATCACCAAACCCTGCCTCTGCTCCAATGAATCCCGATGTCATCTCCAGCTTCAATTATTTCAATGCATTTCCAACTCCTTCCAAACTCCACACTCTCTAAGTATGAGCCCATTGTAAATTTCCTTGCCCAATTTCTACATTGTATCATGACCTTGTTGATTGACAGTGGCTCCAAGTCCCCAGTCATTTCAAGCCTCATATTTCTATCCCTGTGTTTTAATACACTCATGATCTCCCTAGCTGCGTAATCTATTAAACCACCTCCCCACCTAATTTCCCTGGTTGGAATCTTCCTTGCCCCTAAACAACATGGGAATGGCAAGAAAGATGGGAAAATTAAGTGAGATGGACAAAGAAGCTTCTTATCATCAAGAGCAAAATGTCCCATTTTTCAAATCAGTGTTGCATGGTGAGACGTGATTCTCACCAGTGAGTGTCAAGATACCTTATTCTGTGTATTAGCATATATTAACATCTCATTATCGCTCAATGTCACCTCATGATTATGTAGTTTCCTATTCTCCCACCTGCCAGATAGAAAGTAGACTAGGAAAATTCCCAAAATTAAATTCAGATCAGTTACCTTGTGATTCCTGCTTACCACTTGCCCTTCTGGATCTTTATTCTGGACATCAGTCATCAACATCTCAAGTTTTACCCCATGGACAACAAATGCATGTGCACCCATCCATGAAACTTTGCACCCAAAATGTACCAGTCTGACTACATCATTATGGCACATCTCTGATCTCCTTAGAGCACATTTCTGCACTTCAGTGCTGCACCTCAGAGTGCATAGGGAACTTTAATTGCAATGCTGCCTCAAGGACATTTTGCGCACAAAGCAACAACCATCCAGTTGATGACTGGGGAGCATCTCATGGATCCCTATCTGCAACTGCCTCCCTGGTTGAATCTATCTACCTCCCTTGCCTAATTTAATAGACAGCTCTTTAAATTTTTGATCACCCTTCTAATATTCTCCCATCTTGTCTTGGCATTTGTTATTATCCTTTATATAAAAGAAGGAAGAGTTTCTATTTATATAACATCTTACAGTGTCAGAAAGCCCAAAGTACCGTCCTGCTAAAAGTACTTTTGAAGTCACTGTTATATGATAAGGAAATACTTTTTCAGCATGGAGATATTTCATAAAATAGAAATAACCTAAAGACAATTATCTGGTCCAGTGATAGTCGTTGAAGGATACATCTTGGCAAGAACACTGGGCACAATTTGCCTGCTCATTTTATAAATGGTACCATGGAATCCTTGATATCTTCTGAGAGATCAGATGGGGCCTTGGCTTGATATCCTACCTAAAAGACAGATGAGACATTTAATGTTACAATTCTGCAGGGCTCATTGAATTTTTTGTGTTAAGTACGTCCGAAACATCTATTGATCTTGATCATTGCTGTGTTAATGGTATAATGCAGCATAAGTGTAATTTTTATGTATTTGAAATATAGATTTGCAAAGGTAGTTTCTTTTCAAATCAAAGTTTGTTCAGTGTCAGTGACAGGATACTGAGAATTCTAAAGCAGTCAAGCCTTAATGATAGCTAGTCATTAATTTCGATGGGTTAGGTCAGATTACTGACTGTATTCATTTGTATTTAAGGCAAATCACATTGGAGAGACATTGGTCTTATTTATTGCACTGAATACTTTAGCAATTTGCATGAATATTTCTTCATTCACAGATAATCAGTGTTAAAGATGATATTTGTTTAGTGCATTCACTGTGATGTGATGTATTTGAGCACAAGCACATTATGTGCATTATTCATTGACAACATTTGTCAGGACATGCATGTGTATCAGGAGTTAATGATCCATATTAAATTTATGATGCTATAAAGGAGAAAAATACTCTTTCTCCACAACCATGACGAAAGTGACCAATTTTTATAGAAGGGCAAAGAATAAAACCTTAATCAGATGAAGCATCGCACTGTGAGAGAATTTTAAACATTGAGAATAAAACACAGCATGTGTTAACTTTATTAAGGCGTGTTCTGACAGCCTCTGAACAGGCATACTGCAAGTGTCTGGAAAGTCAAGACCTTCAGTATAACAAATTGATTAAATGACTGTGTAATAGTCTCTTTAAACAAATCTTGCGTAACCAGCTAATAGATCTGATCCATTACCATACAGCAAAAATCAGGTGATAATCTTAACCACTCATCAGCTTGGTTTAAATATTATTTTACCTGCACTCAAGCTTTATATTTTCAATTTTTAAAAATGCTGTTTTTACAGTAGATTCTCCTTATTTGATTATATTCACTGACGGTGAACTTCCAACTAAAATACAGATGACCTCTTCAGGGAGGCTCTCCTAGTCTGAACTGTTCACTCTAAAGATCAAGGGTCGATAATTACACATATACTTACTTCATCTAGAAATCTCTGTCATTTGTTTTAGTGGACGGTTCCTGTTAGAAGCAATATGTGTCGATCTACACCACAGTACAAGCAAGAAAAGGAACTGTGGCTGAATGGTTTACGAAATGGGGCTCCATTAGCTCAGATGGCTGGACGACAATGCAGAGTAATGCTAACAGCATGGGTTCTATTCCTGCAGTGACTGAGGTTACCACGAGAGACATTTTTCTCAACATCTCCCTTTGCAAGGTGACCCTCAGGTTAAATCACACCAGTTGTCTATTTCCAATCAGAGAGTAGCCCTATGGTTCAGTAGGACAATAGGGATACGCTACACATTTACAAAATAAAGATAAGAGTTTCTCTTTGGTCCACGCTTAGTGATTAAAAACATCACTCCAATAACAACTTACATTGATACAGAACCTTTAACACAGTAAAAACATCCCAAGAACCTTCACAGGAGATCAGACTACATTCTAACATGGGTCCATATCAAGTGATATCAGGACAGATGACCAAAAGGTTAGTAAAAATAGATTTTGAAGAAGCAACTTAAATGATGTGGGAAAGATAGATGGTGAAGAGATAGGGGGAAGGGAATTCCAGAATTTGGGGCCTTAGGTAATTGAACACTTGTTCACCAATGGTAGAGCACTGTAAAAAGAAACAGAACTCGAAGAGCTTGGAGACCTCAGAAAAACTAAAGGATGTTTGATATCTTGCTGTAAGGTGCTAAAACATACAGACCAAAATAGTTCCATATCCAATCAATGGTGTACGCTTTTCAAATTAAACATAAATGTGGCAGACAGCCCCAGTGGAACACAGTAACAAAACTAAAATTAGTCAACATAAAACTTAGAAAACTGTAAAGAAAACTAAAAAAAAAGGGGTGATGATGCAATCTGCTCCTGCAGGGTCTACTGGTCCCTAAAGGTCTCCATTGTACCAGTCAACAACACAAGCTCCCTCTAACCAATTGTTGTCTAACCTGGGTTGACTGAGCAATTGGGAAGGAACAATGATTTAATGTGTGACTTGGTGTGGGTGCTTGTGGAGGGGATATTCCCAAACTGGCCTTGCTCCTCTAACTGGTAGAGGTCACCATGTTGGAAGGTGTTGTCAAAGCAGGAAGTGGAATTGCTACAGTGCATCTTGTTGTTAGCATCCATTTCTGCCACTGTGCATCAGTGATAGCACGCACAAATGGTGACATGGAGCGTCAATAAAACAATCTTTTTTCTCCAGATGTGCCGAGCTTCTTGAGTTTTGTTAGAGTTGTAGTGATCCAGGCAAGTATCAAGTATTCCACAGCACTCCTGACTTACGCCTTGAAGATGATGGACAGTCTTTGAAAGTCAAGAGATGAGTTACTTGCACTGAAGTCTTATAATTGACCTTCTCGTGTAGTGGCAGTATTCATATGACTGGTCCAACTCAATAGCTGGCCAATAGTGAAGTGCAGGATTTTGATGGCAGAGATGCTGTTGAAGGACAAGGGAAATGTTTAAACTCTAGCTTGTCGAAAAAGATTATCACCTGGCATTTATGTAGTCTGTTGTTACTTACCATGTAAGAGATCAAGATTTAGTTTTATTTTTCATTTGAATGCCTGTTTTCAGTCCATAACAAAAACCTAAGCTTCTGATGGTTTGCCATTTTAACCTTTCTCCCATGCTGATCTCTCCCGCCTTGGTCTGCCTCAGTGATGCAAGGAAGCTCAAAGAACAGTATCCCATCTTTCAGTTAGTCACTTTGCAACCTTGCGTAGCAACAATTTCAAACTACAAAAGCTGTACCCTCAATTAGTTTCTGTTTAGCTTTTGCATGTATCGATCTGAACCTTGTTTCTCATGCTGTTACCTTTGAGGACAGTAAATTATTATTCTGCAAACTAACCCCACTCTGGATTGATCATTGTTTCTTTATCATGATCATTTTCTCCCTTTATTATTTTTAGCAGGAAATCTTTTTGTTAAATAATCTCTCCTGCCCTTCAACCCATCATAGACCTTTTGTTCCTGTGTCCCATTCTCCTCTCCATTGTTCAAATCCTATTCCATTATCATTTTCAGTTCTGAAGAAAGGTACCTGACTTGAACTTTTCACCCTGTTTCTCTCTGCATGGATGCTGCCTGACCTGTTGCAGGCTTGCTGAGTTTTTTTTGTTTTTATTTCATTCAAGTCTCTTATTGAAACATAAAATTGGCCAGCTGGCATGGTTTGGCTCAGGCAAGAAGATCACAAAGATTAGATTAAAACTATGACAAGCAATGGAATTGTGAGATTAAATGTTCTAACGTCACTTGACCACATTCTTCTACGTCCAGTGCCTGTAGGCCCCAGATAATGGAAGAGGTTCAATTGAGACGTTCAGGAGCAATTTGGGTTATTATTTGAAAGGAAAGAGTGTGATGGCCATGGACAGGAGAGGGGGGAGTAACATTTGGTGAGTTACACATTTGGAGATCCATCGCAGACACTGGGGGACAAATGGCCTCCTACTGTGCCATAACATTTCTCCAAACTATGCCACAAAAGCTGATCTATTCTTCTCCACTTCGCAGCAAACCTCAGGTAAGACCAGCGCCATTTCAAATATTAGCCAAGTCTGAAAGTCAAACATTTGTCCTCTGAAGGGGAGTCAATGATTCCATTGCTAGTTTCCAAGCTGCTCTCTAGAATATCTACTCAAATAGTTAACAATGAGATCCTACAACATGATATACAGGGACTCTGTGTTGTTTCTGCATCCCTCATTGCTTCTGTTTAAATTTCCTAGATGCAGAAACCAAAGATTTGCTTGGCTTACTCTAAATTATACATAAAACAATCCTTCCAGAACTTTAATTATGTGCACTGTGAATGTTATTTAACTGCAAGGAAATTTATTATCTCAGATATCTGCAGGGAACCCTGATGTCTGCTAACCCCATGCAAAAACATTCTCTGTAATTACTTTCTGTGCACATCAATCATTTATTGCACTTGTAGCAGTTTATAAGGTAGATTCCCTTTGCATGACTGGTGATGCTAAAACAGTGGAGGAGGCAGACAAGCGGGGGTGGGGTGCTGGAGGAGGGGATGAATATGTAGAGAATCTCTGTTTCACTAGCCCTCGAGCAATGCTTTGCTGTGTGTCAACCTCTGGCCATTCTATTACCTCAAACAAGCCGTGGTGAAATTTAATTATGAACAACACGTGTCAAAGGTGTTGAAATGGGGGAAGAGTTGACTGTCCAGTGTCCAAGTTGAGTAAACAGAAGGCACACCTTTGTCCATATTAAAAACAAACGTGGGGGCCAGAGATAATAGGAACTGCAGATGCTGGAGAATCTGAGATAACAAGGTGTAGAACTGGATGAACGCAGCAGGCCAAGCAGCATCATAGATGCAGGAAGGCTGACGTTTCGGGCCTAGACCTTTCTGAAGGGTCTAGGCCCGAAACATCAGCCTTCCTACTCCTCTGATGCTGCTTGGCCGGCTGTAAACATGGAGGCCAGACAGATTTTGACTGATTGGGAGTCAACAGTGATCATTTTAACCAATGACTTAAATTGGATGGCTGATTGGATGCTGTCTATTCCCTATTCATTTCAAAAGCAAACCAAACGTTATCCCCAGTCCAAGCAAAGACCCAGGATGGTAAAATTCCATTTCAAAATGGCAGGAAAAGGCACCTTGATTTGGATTTGGACAGTGTTGTCCGAGACCATTGTGGAGGGAGGTTCTTGAAGTGATCACCTGGGAATTGGATAGTTATCTAGAAAGAAAGAACATTCAAGAAAAGTGGGAGAAGGAGGGGTAGTGACTTGGGGTAAACCATTCCTATGGAGAGTTGGCACAAACAGGATGGGCCGATGGGCCTCTTTCGATGCGACAATAATTCTGCCATTCTGTCAATACACCTCTACCCGGCCTCAGGAAACTACACCTCACTAACTGACAAAGTTGCGAGCATTGGCAGCAATTAAGTAGGTGTAGAAGGCAAAAGTTGTTGCATGTGATGGTTCCAGTCCCATATTTTTCTACCATTTCTGCCACTTCCCTGCCTGATACAGGGCACAATATTTTATACATTGAGAAGATACTGTATGGTTCTGAAAGGGTTAATATTGAAGACTGTATTAAGTTCCATCCAACCTGATGATATCATAAGGACTTGGGTGGGGAAAGGCAGCACAGTTCTGGATACTGAAGGAATTATATCTGATCTGATTTGCACTTGCAATCTGCTGCTAATGCTTAATGTTGTCTTTTTATCTTCAGCAAGGTATTACTACCTGCTAAAGAAATTCCTTTGTTAGCTTCCATTACATAACTGGACTTAGATAATATAGTGCTGAAAAAGTCAAAAGATCTATATCACAGCTCCTGGGATCTACATAAACTATAATTACAAGGAATGTCATACCTAGACAAGTAGCATTTAGAAATTTAGAATACTTATGTCATGCTGCCAGTGGCTGCAGAAAGTTGGAGACTGAGACCTTTATACCATCAGGTCAATGCTATGATAATGTGATTATCTCATGAACAGATCTCTTAAAGATATTTTCAGACTAGCTGCAAGATATAACTCAACAAGAATGACCTAAGATTCCTCTTAGACTTTGTAACCATGTCTATCATGCCAAAGTAATCGGTCCCAGATTGCTGTCATGTAATAAACAACATCTTGTTTAAGACAAGCACCTCTTCTTATTATACTACCTGACGGTTTTCTCTAATTACAGTAGACAAAGGGAGCTGATTAGATTCCAAACTAAAAACAGTACAGTCGTAGCAAAGAGATAACAAGAACTGCAGATGCTGGAGTCAGAGATAACACCGTGTGGGGCTGGACGAACACAGCAGGCCAGGCAGCATCAGAGGAGCAGGAAAGTTGACATTTTGGGTCATTTTTGGTGACATTTTGGTCTCTTCTCTATGTATAAAATATTGTGCCCTAAATCAGGCAGGGAAGTGGCAGAAATGGTAGAAAAATATAGGTCTGGAACCACCACACACAACAACCTTTTCCCCCTAAACCTACTTAATTGCTGCGAATGCTTCAGAAAAAGGGTCCCGACGCGACACATCATTTTTCCAGTTCCTCTGATGCTGCCTGGCCTGCTGAGTTCCTCCAGCTCCACACTGTGTTATAGTAGTAGCGAATCTACCTTATGGTGAGCAAGAGTCCAGCTAACTCATTCAACAGATATCAGCAACGATTGCCTGAGGGCCTAGTGTTATTGCATCAATGCAACATGACAAGCAACTGTATTGATTGGAACTTGATTTAGTTGTACAGAACAAATTCCAGCAAACTCAGAAGAAATTTACAGTTAAAGCTGCAGGGCAGACATCAGCAGAAGGAGTGAACAATCACGCAGTTTGAAGCAGAATCAGTAAGGGACACTCAATGCTAAAATAATTTCTGACCTGGTAAGAGAAGTGCGGAAACAAGTATGAGCTAGAAGCTACATGGAGCTGTTGCACTAGTCACACCCGGCAGTTTACGATTACATCAGGTATGGATAAACTGCAGAAGCTAAAGTCCCTATTTAAGATTCAACTAAAAGCTGAAATCCCCGGTGAACAAAGTGAAAAAGTTTAAAATGCAGCAGATTTGCAAGCTGAAAAGGTAAGAAGTATAAAAAGTACATACAGCTCAGAACAAGCAGTGGCACTATATTGGGCTACTACAATGAAGAATTGTTGCACAAGTGTTGTACTAGGGTCATAGGAGCAATTTAAATGAGTTCACAGCACTGGGATCTTCACAAAGTCAGAATTAAAACAATGACTGGGCAATTTAGAAGGCTAAGCAGACAAAGTTGAACGGAAGAAGACATTCAGGAAACTGTTGACGCTGTAATAGGTGCAGAAGATCCATAATTGAAGCTACACTTAGGGAGGGAAGCATTAAGCACACTAGAATCCAAAATTCATTCAGGGAGACAATAAAGTGAAGAGGAGCTTTTATTAAAATTACAAGGCTTTGGGCATGATTAGAAGTGTTAGGAACAGGATGAATCATCTGCAGCAAGTTGTAAAGGGAAGGCATGTCAGCTTTACAATATCGGGTAGAACAATTCATTTCATGAAGCAGTTAAAAAAACTGAAGTATCAGTTATCAGCCTCCACAATGTATGAATCTTGCATTTTAGTGACAGAAGGAAGGAATACTCATATTTTGGCTGCATAACTGAGGGCAGGCATTTCAAAAAAGTGATAGAGAATTGGTATTGCTATACTGCAGAATTAAAATCCTTTAAAGCAAGGACAATAAAGAAGCATTTCTATCTTGCAGAATCAAAATACCTCCAAGAGAAAGAAAATGAAAGAACTTTGCCACAGTAGATTTTTAAGTATTTTAGGCAACTTGAATAACCCAATGTTAATATAGTGCAAAAATGAAAGATTAAAAATAAAATGCATAAGTAAACTGATTTAAAGAAATAGCAGAAGAATTAATATCGTCCAGAAGATTATTTTCAGAGCTGGATCAAATAGAATTAATCATCTTGGAGAATACAGTTCCTAAGATAGAGATAACACGTTGTGAAGTTGGATAAACACAGCAGGCCAAACAGCATCAGAGGAGCAGGAAAGTTGACGTTTTGGTTCGAGACCTTCTACTTTCCTGCTCCTCTGATGCTGCTTGGCCTGCTGTGTTCATCTAGCTTCACATCGTGTTCTGTCAGATTCTCTAGCATCATCAGTTCCTACTATCCCTAAGATAGGCAATTGGTTTTAAACCTGACACTAAATCTACAGCTATCAATCCTAAGAGAAGATCAACCTTATCATAGGTGATTCACAGAATCCATTCCATTTATGATGTATAAACTCCTAAAGACACACATATGAGGCCAATACACAGATTTTGCCAGGCAGTGGATATTAGAAGTAAGTGTCAGCATTCAAATTTCATGGGAACATTGCCCAGTTATTAAAAATGAATGCTATATTTGTATAACAATAGTCACTTCATACAAAATGTGCAGGTGTAGAGCACAGTTACAGAGCAGCAGAAAGTCAAGTTACTCACACAAAACGTTAGTAAGGTACAGTCACTTGCAATTGAAGAGTCATCCAACCTATTCCTAGGGAAAATTGATGATCCAACAACTTTACTTTGGCAAGTAGCAATTTGTGTCAATCGACATGTGATTAATTTTGAATTTGATACTGATCATCAGATTGTATTCTACTGAAAAGAAAACATACTTTAAAGCCTACAATATTGTAACTACATAGTGCAGGAGTTATACCTTTTAAAATTAAGGATCTGCAACAAACCACTCTGTAACACAAAGGCTTTCAGACAGTAGGAAATATATGCATACATCACAATCAAAGCTTCTAATTCTTGAGCATGAATGTGTGCTTTGACCTGAACCTCATTCAATTTGCAGAAAGAGTTCAACTGGTCACAACTGGTAGTGAATAGATAAAAAAAAAGCTCGTTATATCAAGCCTGTTCAAAGGGATCTCAGTCAGCCAACAATTATTCAAGGAGCTATGGAACTACAGGTCAAAGAAATGTTAACTCTGGAACAATCAGTTGTTGAACAGTTGTTGGTCAAGCTGGTAATAGATTCCCTCGGACTTGGATTCATGGCGGATCCCAAAAAGAAAGAATCAATTGAGATTAGATACTGTGGTGTAAGAAATTTGTTTCCTTTGGTTGAAAGGGACAGTTGTCAGCTAGCCAGAATAGGCTCAAGAGAAAGAGCCAGAACCCATTAAGTTTGGTAGCCTGGTGTCTCCAAAGATGTTGAAGAGTTGATAACTTATTGTGAAATCAATGACTATACTATCAATGAACACAGAAAAAATGTTTTCCATTACATTACAACGCAGTCTTTTGAACAAGTCAGGGGAGATACAAATCCAATTTCAGATGTTAAGAAAAGTCCGAGAAGAAAGCATTTCAGTTCTTCTAAGGAAGAATAATCAATTTTGTAGCAGCGAATACATGAAGTAAGCAGCAATCCTCAAGTAGCATGACCAAAGTAAACATGTTGGATTAGCCAGTAAAGTCCATGTGTGGAAAACCTTGCCTCCAGCCTATGAACAATGGGGACATCTGCCATCCTACCACAGACTTGAGTTTTACAATATGAACCAAATTTAGCTCATGCAGGACATTTAGTTAGACTTCTTCCTTTGCCTATCAGTTCAGAAAAATTGTTGCCCCATAACATATTGTAAGTAAGGGCTGACAATGGGGTCAGTGGAGGATCTGGGATGTTAGTGAATATTGGGACCAACAATCTGTCTCCTTAAACAATGAGACTTTAGAATTGAGAAAGAAATAGAACTGATGGACAGTAACATAGGGTGAATTAAGGTCAAATCGGGTAAGAAAAACGCAGAGATGGAAGGAAACATCTAATTAAGAAAAAAAAGTGCAAAAGCCGACAGTTTTACTTCAGATCTTGAAAAACATTTCAAACTTCAGAAATAATACTTCCAAAGCTGTTTACAGAATGAATCTCAACTATTTGAATTGAAGAGTCATATCAGACTCAAAATGTTAACTTCATGTGTCACTCCCCGGATCCTGCCAGACCTGTTGAGCTTCTCCAGCACATTCTGTTTTTATTTCAAATGCCCAACATCTGCAGTGCTTTGTTTTTCATTCAAATTATCACCTGTATAGAACAGAGACTGTGACTGGCATTGCATTAACAACTATCATGGAAATAAGAGTGTGCTTGTGTTATTAACTAATTGTCCGAATTTTCTGGGATGAATTTTAAAAGCAACTAATTTGTAAACCCAGTGTATTCTTAAAACAATGAGGCCAAGAGTAACATGCCTCTAGGTAAAATGAAACAAACTGCTTCCAAGTTCTGGACATTCACAATCACATTGCACCTCCTCATCCCCTGAAATTTCAGGGTTAACACATTTTTGGAAATATAGGATTGGTTGTGAAATAAAAGAAATGTTTTGGAAAGGGAAATAATATTTGCCTTCAGGTATAAAAAATGGACCGAGACATGAAATAGCTGTATTACTAGATAAATACATATCAAAAATATCAAGTACTAGTTTCCAACAGGAAAACACTGTTAGTCATAGAACATAGAACATAGAACATAGAACATAGAACATCGAACAGTACAGCACAGAACAGGCCCTTCAGCCCACGATGTTGTGCCGACCATTGACCCTCATGTATGCACCCTCAAATTTCTGTGACCATATGCATGTCCAGCAGTCTCTTAAATGACCCCAATGACCTTGCTTCCACAACTGCTGCTGGCAACGCATTCCATGCTCTCACAGCTCTCTGTGTAAAGAACCTGCCTCTGACATCCCCTCTATACTTTCCTCCAACCAGCTTAAAACTATGACCCCACGTGTTAGCCTTTTCTGCCCTGGGAAATAGTCTCTGGCTATCAACTCTATCTATGCCTCTCATTATCTTGTATACCTCAATTAGGTCCCCTCTCCTCCTCCTTTTCTCCAATGAAAAGAGTCCGAGCTCAGTCAACCTCTCTTCATAAGATAAGCCCTCCAGTCCAGGCAGCATCCTGGTAAACCTCCTCTGAACCCTCTCCAAAGCATCCACATCTTTCCTATAATAGGGCAACCGGAACTGGACGCAGTATTCCAAGTGCGGTCTAACCAAAGTTTTATAGAGCTGCAACAAGATCTCACGACTCATAAACTCAATCCCCCTGTTAATGAAAGCCAAAACACCATATGCTTTCTTAACAACCGTGTCCACTTGGGTGGCCATTTTAAGGGATCTATGTTTCTGCACACCAAGATCCCTCTGTTCCTCCACACTGCCAAGAATCCTATCCTTAATCCTGTACTCAGCTTTCAAATGCGACCTTCCAAAATGCATCACCTCGCATTTATCCAGGTTGAACTCCATCTGCCACCTCTCAGCCCATCTCTGCATCCTGTCAATGTCCCGCTGCAGCCTACAACAGCCCTCTATACTGACACCTCCAACTTTCGTGTCGTCTGCAAACTTGCTGACCCATCCTTCAATCCCCTCATCCAAGTCATTAATAAAAATTACAAATAGTAGAGGCCCAAGGACAGAGCCCTGTGGAACACCACTCACCACTGACTTCCAGACTTCTTCAAACATGTTGCAACTCCCATCTGGGGCAGGTGAGAATTGACCCCAGGACAACTGGTTCAGATGTAATGACACTAATGCTGTGTCACAGACCTCCTGTGAAAGTGACATTATGTAACATAATGTTACCAATGACACCTGAAAATTTCATAAATGGCCTGACATCACACCAGAGGATATTGACATATTCATGGTTAATGTGTTCATTTGTTGTCTATCTCTCCATTATAGTATCTTGAAGATTTGACCCATTTATTCTAAGTGTTTTAGTACTTCAATTGAAACTGAAGCATTTATGTACATTCGTATTCCTCAAATCCCATAACCAAGTTACAGAACCAAAGCGCTGAACCAGCACTGAAGAAGTTAACAGCTAATTATACAAATTTGTCACATGAGGTCACTGGTTGATGAAAACCAAGCGGAACCTTTACAAATATTTTAATTTAAATGTTCTGACCTCCATCATTGACCAGCAGTACATAGTCTCAGAGGCCACACACCAAAAGACTGTAACTAAATTCACAGAGGGGAGCGCAAGAACAGGAGTTAGCCCAAATATGTGGAAAACACATGTCCTTAATCAGTCTAATCCCACCATGTAACATGATCCTTATACTTCCAACATCCATAGCTAGCCATTGGATGGCATAGATCCATTCCCATGTCTCAGGACTGTCTCGCAATGAGGGGATGAAATTAAACATCACCTCCAGTGTGTCAGAACTGCCTATAGGCATCCGGGAATAGAATGTTTGATGACAGGGACATCAAACCCCACATAAAGAGTGGTCAATCACGAGGTGCTGTGGGCCATCAACAGCAGCAGAATTGTACTCCAACACAATCTGCAACCTCATGGTCTGGCAGAGCCCCACTCAACTATTGCCCCCAAGCCAGGGGATCAACCTTGGTTCAATTAGGAGTGCAGGAGGGCATGCCAGAAGCAGCACCAGATATACTTAAATATGAGGTGTCAACCTTGTAAAGCTACAAACACGACTATCTGCATGCGAAACAGCATAACCATGCAGTGATAGACTGGCAATAGAGCTAAGCAATCCCACAATCAACAGGAGAGATCTAAGCTTTTCAGTCCTACCATATCCAGTCAGGAATGGTGGTGGATCAAATGACTGACTGGAGGAGGAAGGTCTACAAATATCCCCATCCTCAATGATGGAAGAGCCCAACACATCAATGCAAAAGATAAGGCTGAAGCATTTGCAGCAGACTTCAGCCAGAAGTATTGAGTGAATAATCCATCCCGGCCTCCCCCAGTTGTACCCAGCATTACAAATACCAGTCTTCAGCCACAAAACAGAAGTTGCTGGAAAAGCTCAGCACGTTGGGCAAAATCTGTGAAGGGAAATCAAAGTAATTGTTTCGGGTCAAGTGACCCTTGAAGAACAGGACTTAGGCTAAAAATATGGAAGACGCATGCCTGAATCCATGAAGCAACATGATCCCCACTATATCAACATCCATTGCTAGCCATTAGTTGATATGGATCCACTTCCAATAATTAGGGCTGACCTTCAGTGAGGGAATGAAATTCAACATCACCTCCAGTGTACCAGTGTTGCCTATGGCTATCTGAGTAACACTCTTCAGCTAACTCAATTCACTCTACATGATATCAAGGAACAATTGAAGGCACTGGATGCTGTAAAGGCTACAGGCCCTGACAACATTCCAGCAATAGTACTGAAGACTTGTGTTCCAGAACTTGCCATTCTCCCAGCCAAGCTGTTCCAGTACAGTAACAACACTGGCATCTACCAAACAATATGGAAACCTGCCCAGGTAGGCCCAGCGCACAGAAAGTAAGACAAAGCCAATTCAGCCAATTACTGCCCCATCAGTCTAATCTCACTTATCAGTAAAGTAATGGATGGTATCATCAACAGTTCTATCAAGTAGCATCTGCTCAGCAGGGCCACTCAACGTCTGACCTCATAGGAGCCTTGGTTCAAACATGGACAAAAAAGCTAAATTCCAGAGGTGACATGAGAATTACAGTCATGGATATCAAGCAAACATGGAATTAATGGCTATCAGGAGGCAAGCTCCCCAATGGTTGGAGTCACACCTTGCACATGGGAAGAAAGTAGTGATTCTTGGAGGTCAGTCATCTCAGCTCCAAGATATCTCAGCAGGAGTTTCTCAGGGTAGTATTCTAGGCCCAAACGTCTTCAGCTGCTTCAATGATCATCCCTGCACCATAAAATCAAAGGTGGGGATATTCACTGATGATTGTACAATTTTAAGCACCATTTGTGACTCCTTAGATACTCAAGCCCTCCATATTCAAATGCAACAAGATCCGGACAATAGGCTTGGGTTTGACAAATAGTCAACTACATTCATGACATACAAATGCCAAACTATGATCATCACCAATAAAAAGCAGTCCAGTTCATCCCTTGACATTCAATGGTGTTACCACCACTGAATCTCCCACTATCAGCATCTTTGAGGTTACCATTGACCAGAAACTCAGCTGGACACACAAGATAAATACAGTGGCTACAAGAGCAGGCCAAAGGCTAGGAATACTGAAGTGAATAATCCACCTTCTGACTCCCCAGAGCCTGTCCATCTATTAGGCACAAGTCAGGACTGTGATGGAATACTTCCCACTTGCCTGGATGAGTGCAGCTCCAACAACACTCAAGAAGCTTGACACCATTCAGGACAAAGCAGCCTATTTGACTGGCACCACGTCCACAAATATCCATTCCCTCCACCATTGATGCTCAGTAGCAGTGGTGTGTGCTATCTACAAGATGCCGCTGCAGAAATTCACCAAAAGTCCCCAAACACCACCACCCAAAGCATGATCACTTCCATCTAGAAGGAAAAGGGCAGCAGATAATGGGGAACATTACCACCAGCAAGCTCCCCTCCAAGTCCCTCACCAATCTGATATGGAAATATATCATTTGCTAGGTCAAAATCCTGGAACTCCCTCCCAAATGGTATTGTGTATCAACGCACAGCTGGTGGACTGCAGCAGTTCAAGAATGCAGCTCATCACCAATTTGTCAAGAGTAACCTGCCATGGACAATAAACGTACCTGCAATGCCCACATCTCACGAATGAACTTTTAAAATAGTCCTTGACCTACAGGGCTGTTGTGTTACAAGTGTGTTTGTGTATGTTGGAAGCCTGGGCACTGGTCAGCAGATATCTGAAATCCTAGAGGAATAGCACCTGTGATGATTCCACAAAAAATCTTACAAATCCAATGACCAGACTGGCACTCTAATAGCAGTATCCTATCTCTCAAATCAATATCCCCAGCATAGAGGCAGTGGTTACTCTCAATTAAATGCATTGGGTAGGTCACATCATCCAACACAGGTCTTCTGGAATACAAACTTTTTTTTCACTCTGAACTCCATCACAGCAAACAAGTATCAAGAGGACAGAGAAAATAATTCAAGGACATCCTATAAATCTCTCTGAAAAATGCAATATCATAACCGCTTCAAGGGAAATGTGTTGTCCAAGACTACCTAACCTAGAGAAGAAGCATTCATAAAGGTATCAACCATCTCAAGCATCTAACAAGCCCAATTGAAGGCCAAGCCTGAACTTAAAGGTCTCGCAGCAATTAAGATGGCTAATTCGCTGTTGCCTTTATTGCAAGAGGATTGGAGTAAAGGAGTAGTGAAGTCTTGAATCAATTGTAAAGCAGATTGATTAGACTGCACATGGGGAATTGTGTGCACTTTTGGTTTCCTTCCCTCAAAATGGATATAGATAGAATACAACAAACGTTCACTAGCATTGCTCCAGGACTATCCAATGAAGAGACATTAAGCAAATTGGGCCTGTATTCTTGAGAGTTTCAAGGAACAAGGAGTGATCTCACTGAAATTTATAAAATACTGAAAGGGATAGATAGGCCACAGGATTGTAAGATCTTTCCTCTGGCTAGGGAGTCTAGAACCAGGGGATACAATTTATGAATAAGAGGAAAGCCATTTGGGATGGAGATAAGGCGAAGCATTTATGCTCAAGAGGGCTATAAAACTTTGCAATTCTCTTCCCCAGACAGTTGTGTAAGCTTAGCTTTTGCACAGTTCAAAGTAGAGGTTTTATAGATTTTTGCTTACCAATGGCGATAGTTGGGTAAAATACATAAAAGTGTCCAATCATATTGATTGTTGGCGTAGTCTCAATGGACTGAGCTGTTTATTGCTGATGCTGTGTTCCTACCCACTGACATACCTCTTCAAACATCATATGATCCATCTCTGTTAACATAGAACATTACAGCGCAGTACAGGCCCTTCGGCCCTCGATGTTGTGCCGACCTGTCATACCGATCTCAAGCCCATTTAACCTACACTATTCCATGTACGTCCATGTGCTTGTCCAATGACGACTTAAATGTACCTAAAGTTGGTGAATCTATTACAGTTGCAGAAAAAGTGTTCCATTCCCTTACTGCTCTCTGAGTAAAGAAACTACCTCCAGTCATCTGGCACTATTCCTGTAGACAATGACGAGTTAAAGATCAATGCCAAAGGCTCGGCAATCTCCTCCCTGGCTTCCCAGCGGATCCGAGGATAAATCCCATCCGGCCCAGGGGTCTTATCTATCTTCACCTTCTGAAGGATTTCTAATTCCTCTTCTGTGTGAACCTCAATCCCACCTAGCCTAGTAGCCTGTATCTCAGTATTCTCCTCGACAACATTGTTGTTTTCTAGAGTGAATACTGTTGAAAAATATTCATTTAGCGCTTCCCCTATCTCATCTGACTCCACACACAACTTACCACTACTATCCTTGATTGGGCCTAATCTTACTTTCGTCATTCTTTTATTCCTTAAATACCTATAGAAAGCCTTAGGATTTACCCTGATCCTATCCGCCAACAACTTCTCATGTCTCCTCCTGGCTCTTCTGAGCTCTCTCTTTAGGTCTTTCCGGGCTACCTCGTAGCCCTCAAGTGCCCTAACTGAGCCTTCACATCTCATCCTAACATAAGCCTTCTTCTTCCTCTTGACCAGAGATTCCACCTCCTTCGTAAACCACGGCTCCCGCACTCTACAGCTTCCTCCCTGCCTGACAGGTACATACTTATCTAGGACACACAGGAGCTTTTCCTTGAATAAGCTCCACATTTCTAATGTGCCCATCCCCTGCAGTTTCCTTCCCCATTCTATGCTCCCTAAATCTTGCCTAATCTCATCGTAATTGCCTTTCCCCCAGCTATAACTCTTGCCTGGTGGTATACACCTATCCCTTTCCATCACTAAAGTAAACATAACAGAATTGTGATCGCTATCACCAAAGTGCTCAAGTACTTCCAAATCTAACACCTGGCTGGGCTCATTACCCAGTACCAAATCAATGTGGCTTCGCCCCTTGTTGGCCTATCTACGTACTGTGTCAGGAAGCCCTCCTGCACACTCTGGACAAAAACTGACCCATCTATAGTACTCGAACTATAGTGTTCCCAGTCAATATTTGGAAAGTTGAAGTCCCTCATGACAACTACCCTGTCTCTCTCACTCCTATCGAGAATCATCTTTGCTATCCTTTCCTCCACATCTCTGGAACTATTCGGAGGCCTATAGAAAACTCCCAACAGGGTGACCTCTCCTTTCCTGTTTCTAACCTCAGCCCATACAACCTCAGTTGACGAGTCCCCAAACATCCTTTCTGCAACTGTAATACTGTCCTTGACCAACAATGCCACATCTCCACCCCTTTTACCATCTTCTCTGTTCTTACTGAAACATCTAAATCCTGGAACCTGCAACAACCATTCCTGTCCCTGCTCTATCCACGTCTCCGAAATGGCCACAACATCGAAGTCCCAGGTACTAACCCATGCTGCAAGTTCACCCACCTTATTCCGGACGCTCCTGGCATTGAAGTAGACACACTTCAATCCAACTTCTTGCTTGCCGGTGCCATCTTGCTTCCCTGAAACTTTATTTCGGACCACCCTACTCTCAACCTTTTCTATAGTTGAACTACAATTTTGGTGCCCATCCACCTGCTGAATTAGTTTAAACCCACCCGAACAGCCTTAGCAAATCTACCCCCCCAGGATATCGGTACCCCTCTGGTTCAGGGGAAGACCATCTTGCTTGTAGAGGTCCCACCTACCCCAGAAAGAGCCCCAATTATCCAAGAATCCAAGACCCTCCCTCCTGCACCATCCCTGTAGCCATGTGTTCAACTCCTCTCTCTCCCTATTCCTCGCCTCACTAGCACATGGCACGGGCAACAAACCAGAGACGACAACTCTGTTCGTCCTAGCTTTAAGCTTCCATCCTAGCTCCCTGAATTTCTGCCTTAAATCCCCGTCTCTCTTCCTACCTATGTCGTTGGTGCCAATGTGGACCACGACTTGGGGCTGCTCCCCCTCCCCCTTAAGGATCCTAAAAACACGATCAGAGACATCAGGCACCCTGGCACCTGGGAGGCAACACACCAACCGTGAGTCTCTCTCGTCCCCACAGAACCTCCTATCTGTCCCCCTAACTATGGAGTCCCCAATGACTAATGCTCTGCTCCTCTTCCCCCTTCCCTTCTGAGCAGCAGAGACAGACCCTGTGCCAGAGACCTGTGCCCCACTGCTTTCCCCTGGTAAGTCGTCCCCCCCAACAGTATCCAAAACGGTATACTTATTGTTGAGGGGAATGGCCACAGGGGATCCCTGCACTGCCTGCCGGTTCCCTTTCCGTCCCCTGACCATTGACTGTTAAGTTGTACAAATCAAGCAACTGTTTAGTCAGCTTCAGATCCACTGCTCCCAAGGGCAAGAACATCATGCTTTTTCTCAAGGAATAAGAAGAGATATAGAGCTGCAGGAATACCAGCCGCAATTTTGTTCAGTATCTGTACTTGCTATGTCATGTTTTAAAGGTACATTTGAAAGAAATAAGACATTTAGCTTTTGCATGTCATGGTAAGTGGTAGTACTCTTGCCTCACAGTTAGAAGGTTAACAGTTGGAGCCCTGCTCCAATGACTTGAGCACAGAATCTAGGCTGGCACTTAAGTATACCATAGTACAAAGCTTTGGAGATGTTATTTCTTTTGGGCAAGTTTGTAAACTGAAGCCCACGTTCTCACTAGTGCGCTGCCAATATTGTCATCTCATTCGGTGTCACCAAAGTGACAATCTGATGATTGTCCCATTGCTGCTTTTGAGAGTTTGCTTTGTGCAAATTTGCTGTTCCTTTCTTGTGTTATAACAGAATATTGCAGAAGAGCTTCATTGACCATGAAAAGCATTTTAAGACATGCTGTTGTCATGAGCAGTAAAATATAAATGCTCAGATGGATCAAAATATACATCTCTGTTTTTCACATGATAATATTGGAGTTTTTTGTTTTTTTTCAGGCTCCTTAGACAGCCCGTTTTGAACCTGTGACACTACCATTTGGAAGAACAAGGACAGTGGATACATGGGAACCCCACACATGCAAGTTCCCCTCCATCCTGATTTGGAAGTATATTGTTATTCTTTTCTTGAGGCTGCTTTAAAATCCTGGAACCCCTTCCTTACAACGCCATGGTGTCTACCTACACCTAATGGACTGTAGCGATTCTCAAAGGCAAATTACTTCCACCTTCCCAAGGGGAATGAAGGCTGAGCAATAAATGCTGGCTCAGCCAGCAATGTCCACATCCCTGAATGAATAAATAAAACTTGTACATGTTCAGGTCTTTTCAGAAAGTTGCAGAATGGAAAGCATCTTTGCTTACGCATCAGGAGACAATCAGAAGAAGGGCCCCGACCCGAAACGTCAAACTTTCCTGCTCCTCTGATGTGGCTTGGCCTGCTCTGTTCATCCAGCTTCACACTCTGTGGATTCATGTCTGTTTTAACAGAATGGAAAGATAAAAAAAGTACAATATGTTAAGGATAACAAAAGTGCAGAGTAGGAACAGAAAGCGTAAGGCAAGTGTATCTCTCAGGTGGGAAGTAGATGGAAAAGTTGCAAACCGTGAGTGATATTCAGATTGTGACAACTCATAATTAACTCAAGTGGGTAATTTATGTTCCAAACTGAAAATAGTTGCAAGAGAACAACACAGAAAGGGTAAGAAATTCAATCACATTCTATGAAAATGAATGATACCAATGCAAAGAAATATTACTGTTGCTTGAACAATCACTGAAAATTCCATGAGTAAAATACTAAATAATCAACCAGGATGCAAATATTTCATCAAGTTTCATTTCTCCTTTCAGACCACCATGCTCAAAAGAAAGTAACACTGACTATTTTCAGGAAAGGCTCTTGTTCAAGCTGAGGCTTCTGGACTAGCTCAAATATTTATTTTACAATGAGTTTGTTTGAAAAACCTCAATCATGAGTCAAACATGAATGCTGATTAGGCCTCTTCCCCAGTAGCTGGCATCAGATTTCTATCACATTCCTGGGTCAAGATATTCATGTGAATGATGTTTGTGAGTGATGGCCTGGTCTAAATGCAGTTACATGTACAGGCAGCTCTATGTAATACAGCTTTGATTCACATGACACCCCCTACATACAAATGCATGGGAAGAAATCTATTACCCAACTGCCATTTTGTTAAGTGTTTGCTCCCTGTTGTGACCCTGCCACTTTAGCTGTTGATTTTTATTTTCTGAGTGCACAATGTCCATATGTTACTCTAATAGTTGCTATAATTCTTGGGCAATAGGGTTGATGTTTTATTGGGACAAATTAAAAAGAATGCACTTTAATAAAAACCCTAGCAATACACAAATGGTTTGACGCTGAAGTATTTGCATAAAGATGAAATATTGTGACTTTCTTGACACGACTTTATAACATGATTGAATAGGTTATTACAGGGATGTACTTTAGTGTGAGTTAACTAGTTATTGTAGTGGTGCTTGTGCTAATAAAAGGATGAGTGCTGAAGTCTACTGTCGAAGACCTTACAGGTTAGTTTTACAAGTGTCTCTTTTTCTTACATTGTAAATGAATATTCATAGTCTGTTATAATTTGAAATCTGTTCGGTACTGAATAATTTTGAACAGTTTAATTATTTAAGCTTTGCTAATGTTTTGTGTGTAATCTTTCCTTCCAATGTAGATACAGACAAACCATGTTCTATTAAGTTACCAGATGGACCATTAACCAGGAAATAAAATTACAGGAAACTGTGAAATGTTTCATTTTTTATTCTAACTGTGCAATGCAACATTTGCAATGCATTCAATTATGACTTTAGATTCATCTTCACCATTTGTGGTGCCTGCAGCTGTTGAGCCTAGAAACTCTAAAGCACCCTCCCCATACCTTCTGCCCTCTCTTTCACTTGCCCATCCTTCAAGACGTACTTTAAAACCTACTTCTTTGACCAAACATCGATCATCTGACAGCATATCTCCTTATTTGCCTCGGCACCAAATTTCATTCATTGCTCCTGTACAGCACTTTGGGGTATTTTACCACATTAAGAGTGCTGCATAAATACTAGTAATCTCCTTTGTTCACAACATTTCTCAGCAACAAGGGAAAAGCTATGAATGGGCATTATCTTAATCAACATCACCAAGGCATTTGATCATGTGAGAACAAGTATCCTATTTAAATTAATACAGAAAATTGGTACTAGTCAAAGTTGCTCAGCATGATCTCCTCTTTCCATGACAACACAATAGCCACCATAGTCCCAGAGGACATAGACTGCTATCTCATTAGAGAGCAAGGACTGTTGGTGAAGTGTAGCCTGAGGGTCACCAGTTCTGGGGCAAGGGGCAAAGTCGAGAAGACAGAGCCTTCATGGCGACCTGAGCTGGTGTGGAATTAAATCAGCATTATTGACATCACTTTGAATCACAAACCAGCCATCCAGCCAACTAAGCTAACTGACTCCCCGTCATGACAACATGATGGGCAAGGTCAGAATCCATTGAGATCTACACTAGGGTCAAATAGGGTTGTGTTCTGACCTAAACACACTTTGGTGCATTCTCCTCTTTGCCGCTTTGTTTTTGCAGCAGTTTAACTACACAGGGTGTCTAATTACATACTGGAACTCACAAAAAGCTATTTACCAGAGATCCAGGTGAAATATGTACCAAGTCCTTAATGGAATGTTACTCCACAATAATGATGTTTGAACTAGCTTTCCATGTGGAGGAGCACCTTCTGCAGCAAATGGACAGGCTCTCTCATGCCTGTATGGAGTTTTGTTTGACCATCAGCATCTGGAAGATAGTGTCTTAGCTCAGGATATTATCATACTACTATCTATCAGCATTGACAACGTGATGTTGGAGGTTGTTGATATTTTCACATATCTAGGCTCAATAATAACCATTTGATGCTGAAATCAACAGATGCATTCCAAAAACTGCAGTGCGGAAATGATTAAGAACACCAGACTGTGAGTCCACCAAATCCACATCCTCATGCATTCTTTGACAACACAACATCTGGGACCTCTGCAGGCTGGCTGTTTGGAAGGGCTTTGGAAGAAGCAAGAAGCTGTCCGGGATGAGAAATACAGAAGTCAGCGAATCCTGCAGCTTCTCAGACCACTGTCTTGTTCTGCAGCCAAAGCAGCAGAAGCTCCTGCTGAGTCACTCTAGGTGATGTTTACCACAGAGTTAGTCGCCAAGACCAAAACCATCATCTCATTAGTTGGATGACTGCCATTGATAAATACAAGTAGTTGTTGTGGTGAGCTCAAAGTTACTTGTCAGCCACGATCAACATTAATTGGTTGACTCCTAGCAGGAGTTTTATCAGCTTTATTGTACAGGTACTATTGAACTTCATTTGGAATCTGCTTTGCTTCTGTGACTATAATGAGAATTATTGGGAGAAAGATAACGGATAAAGTAAAACACAGCAGAGCATTGAGCTACAACACAGAAGTTCCCTCAGCATTACAGAAGGTATGTGGTATAGCAATAGCCTGAATTTTCAGTTCAGCTTGATCATAAGATGGTAAGATGCAGGAGTAGAAGTAGGCTTTCAGCCCATCGCGTCTGCTTCACCTTTCAATGAGATCGTGGTTGATCTGACAGTCCTCAACTCCACTTTACTGCCTTTTCACCATAATCCTCAATTACATTACAGATTAAAAAGCTGTCTATCTCAGCCTTGAATCCACCTAATGACCCAGCCTCAACAGAGCTCTATGATAAAGAATTCCACAGATTCACTAATCTCTGTGACATGAAATCCCCCCTCATCTGTTTTGAAAGCTCTGATTCTGAGATTATGCCCACTGATCCTAAACTATCCCAAAAGAGGAAACATTTCCACATCTACTTTATCAAACCCTCCCAAACATCTCTTTTTCAATAAGGTTGCCTTTCTTTATTCTATATTCCACGAGTACAGAACCAACCCACTTAAACTTTTCTCATAAGACAAACCACCCATATTTGGTTTCAGCCTAGTAAATTTTCTCTGGACTGCCTCCAATGCCAGTATATCCTTCCTTAGATAGTTCAATTACACCTTCTATATATTGATAATTGCCACAAAAATACTTAACAAGAACATCTTGCAAAAACCAACAGCACAATTTCCTCTGAGGGAGGCAATGCCCCAGTGGTATTATCGCTGGACTGTTAATCGAGAGACCCAGGTAATGTTCTGGGGACCTGGGTTCAAATTCTGCCTTGACAGATGATGCAATTTGAATTCAATACAAATCTGGAATTAAGAGTTTAATGATGACCATAAAACCATTGTTGATTGTTGGGATAACACCCATCTGGATCAATAATGTTGTTTAAGGAAGGAAACCACCATCCTTATTTGGTCTGGCCTACAGGCGACTCCAGGTCCACAGCAATGTGGTCAACTCTTAACTGCCCACTGGGCAATTTGGGATGGGCAATAAATACTGGCCTAGCCAGAGATACCCTTTTCCTGTGAATGAATAAAGGAAAATTATGAATAAACAAGTCATATAAACATTCTTAATAGCAGCCTTACCATTTTATTATACACTTTATTAAGCAAAAGGAAATCCTCCTGTTGTTTTAAGCTAGCCATTTCTTTTCTTGGTACACTGGCTGGATATAGTCATAATTTAGTACTCAAGTTGTGCATATACCAATGCAGAATATTTTCCACAACTAAACTAGAATTTTTTTTCAGTTAAACATGGTAACTCACATTCATAAGCTATTGATAAATAACCCAACATAACGCAACACCTGATTAACATGACATGTGCATTTCAGATTTGGCAACCAATTTGATGGTGGCACAACTTGGTAAAGTCCACTATCAACATTTCTTCTCAAAGGCCTGGCAACGTTTCAACTGGCATATTTTATATGAAATCAGGGCGACAACTTGACATTTATGAATGAACTGTTGGTGCAAAGATTTACTATTTCTTCCATCTGAACATATTGTCGAGGGTGAAAAGAGGGGACTCTCGTCAAGATAACTGCATTTCTTGACATTTGAGACCAAATATAATGACATGAATTGGAAGCCCTTCATTCTGAAAAGTTGATGCTTCTACAGCCATAATCATTTCAAAATGCTTTCAGGCTATCTGGGAGTATATTTAGGAGCACATTTGTCTCACAAAAGCTTTTTTTGATGGTTATAAAAATAAATTGTGAAGAGGAAATGTAACCTTAGCATATGCTTCTATGGAAAGGAATATCCCATCACTTACACCATTGCTGGCCCTGCATTCCTCTGCTAAATATTTGCTTCTGTGCTCAGACACTGCAATAACAGAATGAATGAATGGAGACTCTGTGTTCTAGCTTGTGGTAAAGGTTTCATCTGAAACTCCTTTTCAAGTTGAAAATAGACAAAGTCAAAACAGTTCATAAACATCTTGCTACAAGATCACAGAAACCACAGGATAATGTCAATAAAGTGACTATCATACTTTGCACATCACTCTGAAATCCAAACAAGTAATTATTTTCTTGATTTGAGACTGACACAAATAACTGTTTAATTTTTAATTAATATTTACAGTTTTCCAAATAATGTATGCATTCTAAACCATTGTCAGCCTTATTTAATCATTGCAATAAATAAAACTCCAAATACTCATTGACAATTTAAATCTCATCTTTCCTTCAATA
Source organism: Stegostoma tigrinum (assembly GCF_030684315.1). NCBI lineage: Eukaryota > Metazoa > Chordata > Chondrichthyes > Orectolobiformes > Stegostomatidae > Stegostoma > Stegostoma tigrinum. Next base: position 15,592,880 of record NC_081354.1, read on the forward strand.
TCTTAAGCAATGTTTCCCTTTTTTTAATAAAAAGGTGACAGGAAGCTGTCAAATTATTCCAAGGTGTTAAACAAGCTTCCTCTTAACAAAGTAACAATGCATTTGGTGAAGCCAAACACAACTCTAACATATTACCAACAATGTCATTACATGTAAAATTTCCTCTGATTAGTTACTACAGATCAAGATCCACCTAGTTTAACTGTGCTGTGTCCCAGTGGCCTCCCTGAAACAGCATCTATTAGAGAACAGCTGTTCCCAGTCCTCCAGGAGAGATATAACTGCTGTTCAAGACAGCTGTTAACTGCTGGCTCTGAAACTGTGTGAATATCCAAGCTCACATTATGTCAAAAACAGTGACAGCTAACTACATATGAAACAGGTATTTGTGATCTCTGCTGCAGTGAATGAAAACTAAGCATATTTTGATGGGCATGTTCCTAAAAGATATCCCCTATTACCTAACACATGCATAACCTGTAAAACTAAAAATTACCTACCTGCGGTAATTGTTGGCACAGCAGTGTTCATTTAGCTGAAAACCTCGGAGTTTCAGTGGTGTGTGTGCAGAAAAACACCACATTTTGAGGATGATGCACTCCAAAGCAAACAAGTAACAGAGACAATGTCATAGGGTGCATATAAAACAGAAGCAAAATCATTTTAACCTCACATATAAATAGTTTTTATTTATGGTTTGTGGTAAAATGCCTACTAATCGATTAAAATAATTTAAAATGTCAATTAAATTAATTTGATGAGTTAATTGAATTAAAATTTAAAAACTTGTGTAAAAGATTCAGAGGAAACTACCCCATCTCTCACTGTATAATATTGGAAACATTTCATAAATTAATGTATAACTAATGCATCTTACCTGGTGAGTAAAATGTGGTGGAATTCATTGGTGCTGAGTAATACTATGATTATGTGACAGGGAATGGGTTTGCTTGAAAGGGTCTTTGAACCCACCAAGACTCTGCAGAGCTCGCTCTGAAATAAGTTCTTTAATCTTAATGTCAGCTGTTTTCTATGCTCTCCTAAACATGATTCCACAAGTACCAGGCAGCTTTCTGTACTTTAGAATGAGTGATTTTAAGAACTTCAAAACCAAAGTAGTCCATTTAGCCCTTTGGATCATTCCAAAAGATCACGGCTGTTCTGTACCTTAACCCAATTCACTCAACTTTAATACATGCTTCAAAAAAAAATGCAAAAAGTCAGAAAATGCATGTCCAGCAGTCTTTGTGGAGAAAGGAAGGTTTGATCATTTTCCAGCCAGACTGATTTTCACCAGAAATGCAAAATGTTACAGGTGAATTGTTTATTAAGAAAGGCAAAACCAGGAAAAAGCAACAGCTAGCTACAAAAAAAATCTGTACTTAGTTGGAGAGCGGTAGAAGTTCAATAATAGATCATGGAGAAAGGCAAAAGGAAGCAATGGTGAAAGAAATTATGCAGATAAAATTATGAGATCCAGAGAATGTGTACATGGTTATAGCAAAGGAAGGAAAGAATCATGGGAAATATGTTAAAGTGAAGATTTCAGTGACCTCAGCATTTGTTAGGTGGCCAGACATTGGGAGTGGGGCAAACAGTTTGCTCAGACTCCCCACTGCCTTGCTGGTTTTCCTCCTGCATGTCCATCCTCTAATTTTAACACCAGTTTAACACTAGGTGAGCATTGGCAGGTTGGGGGTTGGTCAGCTGAATTAGCTGGGGAGCTGTTTTGCAATGTTGAGTAATACCAACAGTGTAGGTTTGATTCCTGCAACATTACCACGAAGCGTTTGCATTCTCAAACTGGCCCCTCACCTGAGGCATGGTGCCCCTCAGGTTAAACCACCATCAGTTATCTCTCTAATGAGGGAGCAGCCTTATGACCCAGTAAGACAATAGTGACTTTATTGCCAGACTACTCCATTCTGCTGCAGCATATCTGTTATATTGTTATATGTTGCAGTTATGAACTAAAATTGTGTTCAAATCTTTTAGTAGGCAACGTATTCACAGCTGCACTGTAAAAGCATGAGAGAACCAGCTGAACCAGCCTATTGCAACGTGAATGGTGTCTTTCTCTTGTGTAGTCAGTCTGAAAAATAAACAAGGTGGAGTTTTTTTGGTAATTGAAGCTTGAAGTATGATTATTAAAAAATTAGAGGACTCATATCTACCTGTCAATAGCCAAGGCAATTTCTGTTCTTCTTTGATGGTTAAGTATATGAACTTCCATCGGGAATCTAATGATCCAAAATTGGAACCCAGAATAATTCTATCAATTCAGTACCACATAGATTAATTGTAGTATTCCCACTCTCCGAGCTGTTTACTGGCTGTATCTGTTTGACCATAAAGAGATGTTATTCATCATTCAACCACGTTGTTAAAGAGTTTTTGACTATTCCAACAGTTTATTTCCCTATTATGGATTAAAATCTGACAATTCTATCCAAATACTCCCAGCCTGGATTCTGTCAATGTTTAATGTGATGTTGGAGATCACGTACAAAGACAAAGAATGTTGGAGAATCCTAGCAGGTCTGGCAGCATGGGTGGAGAGAGAAACACAGTTACCATTTCAAGTCTAGAATTATTCTTCTTCAGAATTTCTGAAGAAGAGTCCAACGGATTTGAAATGTTAATTCCTTTTCTCTCTCCACAGATGCTGCCAGACCTGTGAGGTTTTCCAGCATTCTCTGTTTTTTTCAGTATGCTCTGTGTGTTGACGCTATTATTGTTGAAAATCACATGTTTACTGGGCCACAACCTCTCATCCAAATTGCTGGGGACCGTTGTTTGACATGGAACCTCTGTCAATGTTAATATTCCCTGATGTGAGAAGCTGGAGCAAAGAATTTACAGACTTTAAACTCTCAAAATAATTGCTGTCCTGAGGTTGTAGACATGTTCACCAAGCTGGTTTGTTTTTGTTCATTTGCGAACAGGTGCTTGATCTTGCACAAGAATAAGGCTTGGAAGCTACAGACAAGACACCATGACATGAAACTGTGCATTGGCAGTTTAGTGTCTAGGTATTTTATGTGTGACCTTCCAAACTCCGTTCTTCTGCAAGATCAAGTTCCAGTTTGCAGGTGAATGAAAACAAGCCAGCTTGGCGAGCAAGTCAACAACCTCACCCACAACCCAAGCTACAAATCTTTGCTAAAACTTTAATTGCTGTCCTTTCCAGAAATCAACCCATGTTTTACAGGAATGATTCTGATCAGTAATGCTCATGATGCTGGTTGGTGAACAGGCAATTATTTGGTTTTTCTGCCAACTGTTAAGATGCACCAACATTGACATCGGTTATTGCCATCAATAATCAAATAACACAACTTCTCTTTGATTCTGGATATCTCTGTGAGACTAAGAGCAACTGTTCTTAATGAATGTTGTGTGAAAATAGATTACAGAACGAGATCAAGATTAGCAATTTCCAACAGATACTCCATGTCCCGGATACCTTGGCAAAGTCGGTTGGCATTGAACGCTCCTTGACCCTGGATTCCACAATGCAGTCAGGCATTGAAGGTCCCTGCCAACAGTCCCATTCCTGCAGATTTGTGGGCCTATTCACTGTGATTTTGTTTAACTGGTGGATACATTTGAGTACATGAAGCAGCTCGTAGGAATAGGAGTTTCTGTCCATCTGTTGTAATACAACTAGACTGCATTACTTTATTACTCATTCATGGGATACAAGCATCATTGGGATGCTTGGCATTTAGTACCCATTAAATAAATGATTCTCATTCCTTTGCATAGCTAACAATTACATGTTTATATTGGGTCCATAATTAAGAAAAAAGGCATAATGTGAAAAAATAGATTCCAGCAATAAAGGAGATCTTGAAATTGGTGTCTGAAATGCTTTCAAAGGAGTGACATTGAATGAGGGTTTTAAAGAAGAGTAGGAATGCAATGAAACAGAGAAGTCCAAGGAAAGAACTCCAAACACTGGGATTCAAGTCGACCAATGATGTGGTAAAATGAGGTGATGGATGGACAAGGGGCTAAGAGACAGAATTAAAGAGTTTGGGAATGTGTAGGTCGAATGGAAGTTACAAAGTTAGGAAATGGTGGGATCATAATGATGTTCAAACCCAACCTGTGCATTTTATGTGCGGAAATCTGAGAGTACAGGGATGAAGTGCGATATTTCCCAGAATAGAATAGAACTTTAAATAAGATAAGAGATTAAAGGAGCATGGTGGGTGGAGGGAGGGAGTGGAGGCAGCCAATTGGCTATTGAAATAGTCAAGTAGAATGTAGAGGCAAAAATAAATGAATGGGAGTTTGATGTGCATTCTGAGGCATGGGCAGGCACAGGCAATGTCGGAGGGGGTAATTGGCAATTGTTATGATGCAGAATATGTAAACTCTTTCTATTTCCACCTCATTCGTTCTTAAAACTTCCCATCCTCGAAAACTTAATTACATCAATTGTTGAATAGTTTGCCAATAGAGAAATTTCTAAAATTCTGTCACAAATGATACATGTAATTAAACATCTCATCCCAATTGTCCACTAAATCAAACAACAAAATCATGTGGATTGCCCTCACATTCCATTCTGACAGGTTTACAAGGCATGGATGCATTGACCATATTACAGATCTGCTCCATAATAAAACCAAGATAATATGCAGAAGGAAGGCAGCTCCTGAGATGCTGCTTGGCCTGCTGTGTTCATCCAGCCTCACATTTTATAGTCTTGGATTCTCCAGCATCTGCAGTTCCCATTATCTCTGAGGCAATTGATTGTGATTGGTCAAACATCAAGCTGGCTTAGAAATCCCACTCAGCACAAAAAAGTGCAAAGAGCTTAAAAAAATCTGACAAACTGACACCAATGGGACAAATTCCTACACCATGTTTCCAGCCTCCAGTGATGGCTTTTGTGAGAAAAGGGTGAAGCATTTCAGGATTGATGCATAAAAGCAAGCTTCTGAGGATATTGCTAAGCAACATTCCATCTCCCAAATCTCAGACAGAAACTTTGAACAATGCTTACAGACTTTTTTGTTATAAATATCTGTTTTCAATCTGTGGCAGCAAAAGGCCTGTTACCAAAGATATATTTCTTGCAGCTGGCATTCTGTGCTTTTCATGCAATTTGATCTTTATAGTTTTACATTAAAATAGAGAAATGTTACTTCATGCAGGTTAATAAAATGACGTGTAGTCTTTTTAAGGCAGCTCTACTATCACCTTTATCCATTAATCCTTCCTTTAATAGCTGCAATCTTAATAAACTTAAGTACGGAACCCGTGTATCTGAATGCTGTAACAGTGATGATTCTTCAGGTCTACAGGAAAGGCTAACATAAACTGAGACCAAATTAAGAGGATAGCTCATCAATATCTTCAAATCATAAAACTCGTTCTATCTGTCCAGAAATTAACTTATCATGCATAATTTCTTTCAGTTTAAACTGCTGATCTGCACTCATGTACCTTGATGGAAGATCCATTGGCTTTTAATCAAAATTCTGCCCCATTTTATGTTGGTAAAACAGGTATTCTGTGATCGAGATAACACAGTATGGAGCTGGAGGAACTCAGAAGGCCAGGCAGCATCAGAGGAGCATGAAAGCTGACGTTTCAGGGTCTATTTCTGAAGTAAGGTCCTGACCCGAAATGTTAGCTTTCCTGCTCCTCTGATGCTGCCTGGCCTGCTATGTTCCTCCGGTTCCACACTGTGTTACCTCTGACTCATGCATCTGCAGTTCACAATATTTTTCGCTGGAGTTTCATCCTGATTGGCATTTCACAACAGTTTTGCCGATTACTAGCTTATCCCTGAGGTAGTGACTGACCCAATGCTCTGCTACAAGCCCCATTGAAAGGGTTGTAATGAAGGCATAGAGTATAAGTTATAGAGACAAGTTATGACAAACATAAATCACTGATTCCATCCGAAGTGCCATCATGTGCTCAGTTCTGGAGACAATACTTTAAGAAAGACATGACGACTTCAGAGGAGAAGCACAAAAATTTACAAGCGTGGTTTCAGGGAGCTGTGGTAAATTACACGAATAAACTGAAGAGCCTCCTTAAAGAATAAGTTACCTAATTTTGTTTTTATTTTTACCAGTTATAATCGTTCAAGATTTGTAAAAGTTACATTTATTATTTAAAACTATTTTGTTTTTTTTCCACTCTTGCACTGACCATTCTTACAATCCTTTCACTTCTCTTTCTGTACCTGATTTGATATTAAATTCATTCATTCTAATTTACATTTAATTTGCAGTTCCTGGACTGTTTAATCCACAATCCTTTAAACATGAAATGTGATGTTGTCACTGGGGTCCTGAAATGCCCAGTTTCCTCCTGCAGTTTACCAGCTTGCATTTTCAGCAACTTGTCACATAAAAATAAAAAAAACTTATTGAATATGCAAAGTGAAGTCTAATTGCAGACCCAGTTAGATTCACATTGAGAGCAAACTCGGATTCATTATTACAATATATACCTTGCATTTCAAATTACCTGTGATTCATTGGTGATTGTTAACATTATAAACATAGTCAACATTATAAACATGGGAGCCTTCTGATTCAGCAGGAAGTTATTGAACACTGAGCTTTGACATAATTACTGGTACTTGCGATTTCAAATCTTAAACATTATGCTCACAGTGCCAGTGAGTATGAATTGAACTAGAAACATAAAATAGCTGCTTGACAAATTGTATTTTTTACAAATATTTCCAGGCCACAGGTGAAGATAATCCCTTCAGCGTAGAACAAGAATCACGAACCAAATGACAGGTTGCTTCTCTGAAAGAAATTAATGAACAAATTATGGCAGTTTCTGAAATTATTTTGTCTTCCGCTACCCAACAAATTACTAGAATTAATAAATCAATTTCTCAACTTGCCATAATGGCATTTTGAAATTAAGGCTTCTGTGTTCTCATCCAGTTCTGTAATCACGCGCCTAATCACTATCCCGGCTTTTAATAATTTTTTTCAAGGTCTCCGATTCGAATGGATTTTCATGGGGAAATAGGCAAATTGTGGAATGGGATTTGCAAAACATTGGCAACAGTTCTAGAACATCTTGGAAACACAAGCAATGCAATCAAATCACTTCAATAAGCCATGCAGTCAGTCAACCAATTTTACATCAATGTGAAGCTATTTTCGATCTGGAATAAGACTAGTCTGATGACATAGTCTAGACTTTCCTCTATAAAACTTCAATTTCCAAGAAGTGAATAAAGCATTCTGCCAACCTCTCTCCCCAAAAATTGGCTGCCAGTGTCATCTTCTACTCTCTTTGATGACACTAACAGTGCTGATACATATAAACGGCAATGAGTGAGTGTAGCTTGCACATCTGTTGTACCAGTCAGAAAGGGACACAAAAGGCTGAAAGTTATGTGCTGGATTTAAAATGGGAGGAAAGAATGCCGACCAAGTGACCCCTCAGCACCCTGGCCCCTTAAAAGTTAGAGACAAAACCTCCACATTTGACCAGTTTGTACCTGAACCATTTAGCAGGTTTTCTGGCAAATAACTCATTTAAAGATGAACCTCTATACTCATCTGAGGAGGAAGATCTTACTGGTTCCAGCAAAGTCACTGAAAGCATTGGTCTTTGCTAGGAGTGTTTGCAGATCACAACAGCAATCATTGGTAGAGCCAAATGTCATTTCCCACTGTGGGTTAAATCACCAGCCAGGAACATCAAGAGTCCCTTAAGTGACCATTAAGTAGAAGACCCCACCCCAACCTGCCTCACCTGATTCTGAGAGTAGGGTGTTGGAGTGGTGTGATGTGGGGGCAGGGGGAGGCGAAAGAATGGATGCACACCAATTTCAATCTGAACTAGTAATATAAAAGACAATTACAACCCATTTTAAATATTGAATTTTGTTCTCAACTGCATCTCGGGGTTGTAATAACCTTGGGCAGGCACAGCATAGTATCTCTGGAAATATGCGAGGCTTAAAAGGGGTAAATTATAAGGACAGTTGACATAAACTGGACTTGTATTCTCTTGCTTTTTGAATATTGAAATTGAATTAACTGTGAAGCTTAAGATTATTCAAAAGCTTGAAAACGGTTAGAGAGAAATTATTCCCTCTGGTAGGCAAGTCTAGAATAAGGGAGCACAAGCTTAAAATGACAGCAAGACCATTCAGGGATAATGGCACCAGAAAACACTTCAATATGAGAGATCCCAGAAAATGTCACCCAAAAACTCATCAGGTTAGATCTCTTAAGAATTTAAAACAGTGATTGATAGAAGATTGACCCCACCCCCAGAACCAAAGAAACATCTCCCAAACCATCCACAACCTCATCACTTCTGGTGACCTCCCACCCACAGCCTCCAACCTCATTGTTCCCCAAACCCGCACTACCCGTTTCTATCTCCTTCCCAAAATCCACAAACCCGCCTGCCCTGCTCAACCCATCGTATCTGCCTGCTCCTGCCCTACTGAACTTATCTCCACTTACCTTGACTCCATTTTCTCCCCTTTAGCCCAGGAACTCCCCACCTACGGCCGTGACACCACCCATGCCCTCCAACTCCTCCAAAACTTCCGATTCCCTGGTCCCCAAAACCTCATCTTTACCGTGGACATCTTGCCCCTATATACTTGCATTCCCCATGCTGATGGCCTAAAGGCCCTCTGCTTCTTCTGGTACCGCAGACCTGACAAGACCTCCTCCACCGACACCTTTATCTGCTGAACTCATCCTCACCCTTAACAACTTCTCTTTCAATTTCTCCCACTTCCTACAGACAAAGGGAGTGGCCATGGCTACCCACATGGGCCCAAGCTATGCCTGCCTCTTTGTAGGACACATGGAACAATCCCTCTTCTGAAGCTACACTGCCCCTATACCCTACCTCTTCCTCTGTTACATCGATGATTGTAATGGCAATGCCTCATGCTCTCACGAGGAGCTTGAACAGTTCATCCACTTCACTAACACCTTCCAACCCAACTTTAAGTTCACCTGGACCATCTCCGATACCTCTCTCTCCTTCCTGGACCTCGCTGTTTCCATCTCTGGCAACCACCTGGAAACCGATATCCATTTCAAACACTAACTCCCACAGCTACCTAGAATACCACTCCTCTCACCCACCTTCCTGCAAAAATGCCGTATCCTATTCCCATTTCTTTCAACCCTGCCGCATCTGCCCCCAAAATAAGGCATTCCACTCCCGGACATCTCAGATGTCCTCGTTTTTCAAGGACCGCAACTTCTACTCCACAGTGGCCAAAAATGCCCTCGACCGCGTCTCTCGCATTTCCCACAACTCACTCCTCACACACCCTCCCCACAGTAATAACCAAAACAGAATCCCTCTTGTCCTCACGTACCACCCCACCAACCTCCAGATACAGCGCATCATCCCCCAGTACTTCCGCCATCTGCAATCTGACCCCACCACCAAAGGCTTTTTTCCCTCCCCGCCCTTCTCAGCCTTCTGGAGTGACCACTCTCTCTGTGACTTCCTTGTCCACTCCACACTCCCCACCAGCCCCACTACTCCCGGCACTTTCCCCTGCAACCGCAGAATATGTTACACCTGCCCCCACACCTCCCCCCCTCACCCCCATCGCAGGCCCCAAGAAAACCTTCCACATCAAACAGATGTTCACCTGCACATCTGCTAATGTGGTATATTGTATCCGCTGTTCCCGATGTGCCCTCCTCTACATCAGGGAAATCAAGGGGAGGCTTGGGGACTGCTTTGCAGAACACCTATGCTCAGTTCACATGAAACAACTGCACCTCCCAGTCGCGAACCACTTCAACTCCCCCTCCCATTCCTCAGACGATATGTCCATCCTGGGCCTCCTCCAGTGCCACAATGATGCCACCCGAAGATTGCAGGAACAGCACCTCATATTTCGCTTGGGAACCCTGCAGCCCAATGGTATCAATGTGGACTTCACAAGCTTCAAGATCTCCCCTCTCTGTAACGCATCCCTAAACCAGCCCAGGTTGTCCCCGCCTCACTAACCTGTCCGCCCTTCATCCCACCTTTCCACTCCTCCCACCTCAAGCCCCACATCCACCTCCAACCTACCAGCCTCATCCGCCCCCTTGACCTGTCCGTCTTCCCTGGACTGACCTACCGCCACCCTAACTCTCCACCTAGACTCACCTTTACTGGCTCCATCCCTGCCTCTTTGACCTATCTGTCTCCTCTCCACCTATCTTCTCCTTTATCAATCTTCTATCTGCCTCCCCCTCTCTCTCTATTTATTTCAGAATCCCCTTCCCCTCCCCCATTTCTGAAGAAGGGTCCAGGCCCGAAATGTCAGCTTTCCTGCTCCTCTGATGCTGTTTGGCCTGCTATGTTCATCCAGCTCTACACCTTGTTATCTCAGATTCTCCAGCATCAGCAGTTTCCACTATCATTGATAGAACTTTGTTTGGCAATGGATTTAATGGTGACAAAACCAGGTGTGTAGATGGAGTCAAGGTGATCCAGTTGAATGGCAGAATAGGCTTGAAGGGCTGAATGGCCTGCTCCTCTGCCAATTTCCATTAGCAAGTAACCTGCTAAAGCACAATGAGTTCTTTCCCCACTCCCTCCACAACAGAGCCAGACTGCCACGCAAATAATGTGCAACCCCAACATGAATGCTTAATTAAACCCAGGAAAATGGGGATGGGTCACCACAGTCATGGAATGTTTCGAACTGCCACATTCCTAGCAGGAAACCCAGAAAGAGAGGAAAATCCACTTCTGCAAGTGGTAAGATCCCACTAAGAGCCCTGAGCTTGGAGATGACAGCTTCAAACTGGTGTCAAACAGCATTCCATTAACTTCTTTAATAAAGTGCTGAAGACCTCTTGGACTCTATATAAACTCACACAGAGCACCTGCTTTCTAAAAAGCATTTTAAACTCAATGGCCAGAGCAAAGCACTCTGGTCACAATAATTTGATTCTGTGGCAGGCGATGTAAAAGAAAGTTCTGCTTGAGTGAATCAATTTTGTCTTTGAACAGTGGCTAAAGTAAAAATGAATTCTTAATGTAAAAATTCATTCAATGTTTAGCTATTAAATCTTGCATTCATAGCACTCAGTCATAACTTTTAACTCATGTGAGAGTCAACACCATAACTTTTGTAATGAAGGTGTGTTTAATTCAGAATTTATACCAACACCTGACATCTGTAGCTGAGGCAGACATTATGATATTAACATACTGCCAGTTCCTCAGTTCTTTTCCCCTGGCTAAGAAACATGAACACATGAAGCCTTAGAATATTTCCAATTGGCAAATAAAAGCAAACATTTAAATCCTTTAAAATTTTATAATCTGTGCTATTTTACGCACATCTATTCATGATTAAATAGACGACATTATGAATACAACATAATTTAATCCATTCTCCGAAATTTAAAAAATAAAATGTACTACAACAAGTACAAAGATTCCTGTTAAAAGCTGGGTTTTCCTCTCAAAACTTCACAGCTATATAACAATCTAGTTTTAGGCAAGGGTTATTAGTTTTGCACTACTTTTATGAAGAGAGGTGCAGAAATGTAGAACTATATATACTGGCTGCTATTTGTCATGATGCATAATTCTGACTATAGCTCCAAATAAGTATTGCCCTGCTTTTATATTGCAACTTAATCATGCTGCTTGTTATGTTAAAAGGAATGCAGAAGACTATGGATTTAATATAAGCTACTGGGGGAAGGATGATAGAAAAGAATAGTATTGAAGACAAATTAGAACATGAGGCTGTGCGAATCACAAGTGGCAGAAAGGATTGATCTCAAGGCAACCTGATGCTGGTTATATTGAAGAGCTATCACTTTTCTGAGTACAACATGATGCTGTCTCATAGTGCCCCATCTCACATGTTACAGGCATAGTGGCTATAGCAGCAGTCAGTGCATAAATAATCAGGTGGATAAACAGAAGAACACAGCAGGCCAGGCAGCATCTGAAGGAAAGGAGCAGTCAACTTTTCAGGTATTACCCTTCTTCAGGGCTAGATGTGGGGGTAGGGGGAGCTGCAGATAAAGGTGGGAGGGAAGGGGTGGAGGTGGAATGATGGTGATAGGTGGACATTAGTGGTAAGTACAACCTGGTTGGTCAAAGTGGAGGATGAATCCAGTCAATGGCTTGAAAGGAGGGTCAGAACGTGGTATGGAAGAGAAGAAGTGGGGCTCGAAGGGGAGGTGAGGAATAGATGGCAAGGTTATTTGAGATTGGAGAACTCAATGTTGAGTCCTCCAGATCCAGGCAGAAAATAAGGTGTTGTTCATCAAAATAATAAAGTGGCCATCCATTTTTGAGGTTTCCATTAAGGGAACATATACCCACCTCCAAACCCAATACCCTTAGAAATATATTAGTTGTCAAATGACCATAAGTTCAACTAACAGGCCGAGCCCCTTTGTTTCTTCAAAAGCAATTATTTAAAATATCACAGCCCATACCAAAAACAGGTGTTCAAGCTCATGAACTAGCATTAACTGTATCACTGGTTTAGTTTTAATAACATAGAAACATACGATGTTTTAGTGGTGAAGCTGGATTGACCTTAAAAGATGTTATGATGATATCACAAGTAATACGTTACTGAATTAAATTCATTCTACTTTTGACAGTTGAAGTACTATTCAGTTCTCTGAGGTAAAAATAAACAAGTCCCCCATCCATTAAAAACATGAACAGGGAAAAAGAAGCGAGTTTACCCTGAGCCATTAATAAATGAAAATATGACAGTGTTTCATGGTCAAGTGAGAAAAGCTACAAACCCAAGCACCAGAAAAGGTAACAAAATGAAGATAGCTTCAACTCTTCCATTGACTAACCACATTGCTAAGTGGTATTGAACTTATTACCAGTGCTATAGTAAAGAGAATACATGTTGTCCCCAGTTGTAGCTTTAAGTCCTTAACCATAATTGATCAATAGATTCCATCATATTACATGATTCAGCAAATGACTGCTCTTGATCGCAAAACTCCCCACAGATTTTCTATAGCATGCAAATCTTCATTTTTGGATTCTCCATAATTTTGTGATCACTTTTGACAATAAGCTACACAGCAAACGTACAACATTGTGAACTTTGATGCCAAGATTATAGAAACATGTTTCCAGCTTCCTGAGTAAATAGTATGCATGTTTTGAAAAGGCATTTGATTGTTGGATCTTTATCTAATGGAAACTGTAGTTACGTCTGTTCAAGACCAACAATGCAATTCCAAGCCAACAAGTGGAATAAATACTTCTGTGAAATAGGGTATACCCAGAAAATTGACTGGGCCAGCCAAATCAGCACTGAGACTGCAAATATAAAATTGTTCTAACAATGTGAACACACTCAAATTGTCCTCCAAGTCACAAGCCATCCTGACTCGTACATGTAGTGCCTATCCTTCATCCTGAATTGAAGATACATTGACTATCATGCATCATGCTTGAGTCAGAATTCAGAAATTCAACACCACTTTGGGACTACCATCACTACAAAGACCAGCAATTTCCAGAGAAAGTCCCATTATCTTATTCTTAAAGTAATAAAGAATGGATAATAATGGGGCACCCACATCCCAAGAACCAATAAGGGCAAGATTTACTCTTCTGATTGAATTTAAAATAAAGATATTGCCCACCAGAATAAGTTTCACCACAGACAATTGATCAAACAAAGTTGCGCAAACAGTTGAGTTGTGGAACCTCATGACCCCTGAGCAAAATTAGCAAATAAATGCCTTCACATTAGTTTTAAATTGGTTGACGCTTGTGCTGTACTGGTAAACAAAAATCTGTCTTACAGTAGTGGCAGGAACATCTGCTTTAAGATTTTCAAACCAATCATTTCCAAACAAATACACTTTTCAACATATGTTACATGAAGTGGAACTAATTTGCATTTCCTGAATGAGAATTTAATCCCTGGTGATTAATTGAATTTATACCACCAGCCTCGTATAAATTACTAAAAATCATTCTTCATCAAATAGTCGAAGATCCCAAAATGTGGCAGTTAATGACAAGGTGTGCATACACACATGTAATTTGAGTTTTCTTACAGAAGTTACAACAAAAAAATGACTTTTTCAACAATTGGCAATGCAGCAGAACTGTTGATAGGCATCAGTTTGAATTTCATGCCTGAACCTGGATCAGTATGTTAATCATTGCACCCACTTATGGGTCAGAAATGCATTGTTATGAAAAATATAGGCACAAATTAACCTGGCTTGAAACTAAACTGTTTTAGCCAATGAGGCAGGAAAAGACCAGTTAGTATAATTACTGTATCATCTGAGAGATATGCAAAGACAGAATTTACTGAGACATTGCATCCCTATTTCAACAGAAATTTGCATTATGCATTTTTTTTCAAATCTTCATTTATCTCCCACTCATCTGTCCCAAAGGCATTGACTCCTGTTGGTATTAATTTCAATTGTAAACAATTTTTCTTCATGTCAAACTACATACCAAGTATTATAGTTTATTGCATCATGGTGGCATCTCAATCAAACCCTGTACTGTCCTCAGTCAAATAGTTAACCACATGTACTTGCATCAGAAATAAGACATGATAGAAATGACAAAAAGAGGTGGGAGAAACATTTGCCCCCTCAAAAAATAATGAAAAGTAACATATTTGTCTAGGCTGAGACAACAGAGGTTAGGAATCAAAAAGGGCCTGTTGCTGGGTATTATCTAGTTGCATAAATGTCTCAAATATTCCTTGTTCGCTGACCACTTACATGGGCAAAGATTTCAATGACCACCTACTGGACCTAGTCCACCTGCACTTTTTTTTCCCACAGCAGAACTAAAGAAAGAATTTTACATTTTTTGATGAGACACCAATTATGTGGTGTCTGGTTTCAAGCTGAGGATCTATTTCAGGCATTAGTATTCAGCTGACACCTCTTCTTCATTTTAGCCCATGAGGGTTAAAAACCTAATCGCACCATTGAATGTCGCAACAGCAACATAAGCCTTTGTTTCAAAACCACATTGACATCACTTGTGCTTAAAACTACCTGTGTTGCACACACACATGCTTGGCTTCTCATATCACATACCTGTTCTTTCTTTACTCATTCATGGGTAATGTGGCTGTCACTGATTAGGCCAGCATTTATTGCCCATCCTGAATTGCCAAAAGGGCAGTTAAGAGTCAATCATAATGTTATGAGTCTGGAATCACATGTAGCCAAACCAAGGCGCAACTTCCCTGAAGGACATTAGGGAATCAGATGGATTTTTCCAAACTTTGACAATGGTTTCTTAGTCATTATCAGACTCTTAATTCCAGGCAATTCCTATGATCTCTACATTGGATTGTGTACCTGGGATTTGAATTATGAACAAAACACCTCAAAAACGCTTACATGTTACCAGAGGCAGCATGGTGACTCAGTGGTTAGCACAGCTGCCTCACACCAACAGGGACCTGGGCTCGATCCCATACTTGGGTGACTGTCTGTGTGATGTTTGCGCGTTCTCCCCGTGTCTGCATGGGTTACCTCTGGGTGCGTCGATTTCCTCCCACAGTGAAAAGAGGTTAGATGGATTGGCCATACTAAATTGCCCATTTTGTCTAGGGGTGTGCAGGCTAGGTGGGATAGCCATGGGAAATGCAGGGTTACAGGAATAGGGTAAGGGGCAGGTTTGGATAGGATACTCTTCGGAGGGTTGGTGTGGACTCAATGGACCGAATGGCGTGCTCCCACAATGTAGCGATTCTATGATTCTATTCTATAATTTGAGAATAAGAGCTACAGGATATCTTCTGCAATGAACAACCGGGGAATTTTTTTCAGCGATCTCATTCTTAAAATTCTTTGAATGTTGTATATGGATGTTGGGTGGGAATCATAAGTTTTCAGGAAATGTTCTTGGATTGTCGATGGTAGTGTGGTCCATTGAGCAGGTGTGAGAGGTTAGTAAGAACTATCAAGTGAAACTGACCTTAGATCTCTTGTATTACAACTCCTTGTGTCTAGAATCACACAACTCACCTCCCTGGACAACGATATCTAACCTTTCCTGTGGAGGACCCCGAGACCTTCCAAGGGACCAGAACAGCTCTCCTCTGTCCACTTCCACTACCAATGCCTCCAGCATCACATTTGTGAGCCTAAAGCCTTCTCGCCCTCTCCTCTCTCCCTCCCTCTCTCTCTCTCCTCTCTCTCTCTCACTGTCTTTCTCACTCTCTGTCTTGATGTTGCACTTTCCTTGTTTACAAATGAAGCAATGATCGTTGTCAAAGCCTGATATAATCAGTGCAGTTTCCTGATAACACCATAGCGATTAGCACACACTACTCGGATTCCTGATGAGCACTGAGATGGGTAGTTGTACAGACGCCACTCTAACGTATACTAAAAACAAGGTAAATCAGGCAATAGCACTATATTTGCATGCTGTCCATTTCCACTTTATTAATTGTAAATAGATTACAAATTGTAATGCCATGCAGAAAAAATTTGACGTTGATCAAATTTTATGCCACAAAATCAAATTCTGCATGATATAAAAAAATTATGGTCAAGAAATTCCCATTTAAAAAGTCTCATTACAGTTTAGTAAATACAACTTGATAAAAAGAGTTGTGGAAATCTTGTACCCTGCACCATCACAATAAAGTTGTGTGCCAGATCTTACCAGATAATTTTATAACTGTAACATAACTTCAAACATTTTGTATTCCAACCACCTTGAAATAAATGTGATGTGGAGGTGCTGGTGTCGGACTGGGGTGAACAACGCCAGAAATCACATGACGCCAGGTTATTGTCCAACAAGTTTATTTGAAATCACAAGCTTTCGAAGCACTGCTCCTTCATCAGGTGAAGTGGAGGGAAGCTTTCGGTGACTTCTGCCTTTGAAATAAAGGCCTTTCCAATAGTCTTCTAAATTATTATTGCATCTATTTTGTTTTCAACATCAGAATACATTTTTTTTCCTTTTTATGAGAAGAATGTTAATTGTTTTAACGCTGTTTTAAAAAATCTGTTTGTGGGATATAGGCATCACTGGCTAAAACAGCATTTATTGCCCATTCCTAACTGCCTCTGAGCAGGTGATAGTGAAATGTCTTCCTGAACCTCTGAAGTTCATGGGTGTGAAAGGGAGGTGTATGTACACCCATTGTGTTGGTAGGAAGAGATTTCAAGATTAAATAGTAATGAACCCACTCTTGCTGCTGAGAATTTCATAAAAGCAGATTCTGACAACTTGGAAGCTATACTCCAACACTTTCTGCAGAATACACTTTCAATGATCATTCTAGCTTGGTGTAAATATAATAACTAAAATACACCAAATTCAAAGATTGATAGCATGTAATTGAATGGTTTATTCACAATGGAAGCATATGGAAGTTGTGTAGATTGTGACAACTTTAGACATTGAAGCAGCACAGTAAGAAAATCTTGTAACTTATTTCAAGTATATGTGGAATTTAATTGTTTTTAGGAGCTCCTGGCAGCAATCAGAAATGGGGTGTGGTTGGTTTGGGGCTGGAGGAAAGTACAGAAATGGAGTGGGGCAAGAATGTTGAGGAGCCAGCGGCAATATACGTCAGTCAGGACAGAAGTGAGGTGTGAGTAGTACTTAACACTGGATTGGTTACAAACCGCAAGGTTTTGTATAAATTGAAATTTACAGAAACTGGATGGTTTTCTTTAATCCTTGTAAAAAAATCATCTACAATACTGAAAACCAAATCCCATTTACCTCTACTTTAGAACTCAAGACCTCAAATAATCATAATGTATTTCAAAACTTTACCACACACCACATCGATGGGTTCAAGTATGTGGACCTAAATGCTGTTAGCCTAGATGTGGTGTCTAATGTGACCAAGGAGGAGCATGAACCTGGAGATAATTAAACAGAAATTACTGGCAAAATGCAACAGGTCTGACAGCGTCTGCAGGAGGAGAACATAGTTAACATTTAAGACTCAAAAACAATTTTGAAGGTATTCTGACTGCAATCAGCTGGATAGTAATGGGAAAGTAATGCTTTTGCTGTGTAGAATTATATGTGACTATACAACAAGGGGAACAAGCAACTAAGGATCAACAGAGACAAAAAAATGCAGAGAACTGAGGTCTCATTATTGTGTTCAGGGAAATTGTTATAAATCAACAGGAGTCATAGGTCTCCCAGACATCCTAAGTTCCCCACAAATCCCATAAAATAATAGGATTCCTGCCTAAAACCCTATGCAGTTGGACTGGATACCTATTTGGATCAATGACAAAACCATCTCAAGTTGTTCCTTAAATTTATGAAATCTTTGATGCAGTATGTTTCATATTTTAAAGAAGGAACTTCAAATAAAGAGATCTAATTTCTCATTTCTAGTTATTAAAGGTTTGAGGTTTTCTTTTGTATTTATAATATTGTGTGAAAATTTTCATCTTGAAAACGATTCAACCAGACAAAAAAAAACGAGCTTTAGGTGACAGCTTGAAAACCTTGGAGAAAGATTGCCAGAATGTCACTGGTAGATAAAACCAAATAATTTATTTGATTCAATTTCAGAATAGATTTTGCAAGAAAATAAATTCCACAAATAGGAAGTGCTTCTCAATCAGTTGTTAATTTAAATTTGAGACCAAATGATTTTTTTTGTTAGACAAAGGTATTAAGGGATTTGGGCAAAGATGGGTACATGGAGTTAGGTCACAGATTAGCCAGGATCTCAACTTAGGATGTCTGGGAGACCTATGACTCCTGTTGATTTATAACAATTTCCCTGAACACAATAATGAGACTTCAGTTCTCTGCATTTTTTTGTCTCTGTTGATCCTTAGTTGCTTGTTCCCCTTGTTGTACAGTCACATGTCATTGAATGGTAGATCATACTAAAGAGGTTAAATCATATACCCTTGTTTCTATGTTTCTACTTGTGCGTAATTATCTTAAGTGCTGCTGCTTTGTGATGATAGCATCAATAGTCTATTGGAAATTCAAATCTTGCACAAGAACTAGTGAAGACAATTTCAAATACTTCAGATGTTTCACTGTCCAGGGTCCCTAAATCCTTTTGCCTCTCTATCACTTCCTTCAATTTTCAAACCTTAATTCATTTGTTTTGTGACTTCGAATTTTTTCTCTCTCCATAGATTGGTGTCTATTTCAATTGTGAAACATACCTAAAACCTTTTTAAAAACTGGAATTAAATAGTAGACATGCAAATTGTTTTGGTTTAGTTGCTGAAATAATTTCTGAGCTGCCATGTCGAAGTGAAACATTTTTGGATGGTTTATCTTTTTCTCTCAATCTCACCCTTAATTCATGAAAATGCAAAAAGCACTTGGCAAATATCAAGGGCGAGAAAATTTCAGGCTTTATTCTTCCAATACTATTATTTTCTGCATTTTAACTGCATTTTGAGTATCCATAAAATTGCTTGACTCAATTATTTTGCACAACAGATTATTTAAATAGTTATCATTCTTCAGTTACAAAGCATGTTCTAATATATACAGCAACTTTAAATTTGACATCTGACCTTGCTCAGTTATATTTTAGCTGCCTTTATCTACATGAAGTAATTAATATTTGCTATAACTCAATGACATGCAGTTTTTTAAAATCATTTCTCATAACTGATCCCTTCACTCATCGACGATAATCATGTTACGATTGCGATGTAGATTCCTTTTATGGCTTTCACTACAGTAGAGGGCTCTGTCCAGGTAAGGTCAAACCAGTATGTTGTTAAATTCTAGAAAAACTTTTTAAAAATTGCGCTATCGTCATTTGAAAAGGCTGATATTTCAGTACTGAGGGAATGCTAAAGTACTGGAGATTCTATCTTTCTAAGGATACATTGAACGGAAGAATCTCCTGAACTGTCAACGGTACTCGCCGTACACTCTCTGGCTACTTGTGGCGAGCAGTTGCCTTTCCAGCGACCTGCTCACCATCCCTCCAGCCTCTCTCCCTTATCGCCACTCTCCTCCACGACTCACGGCCCCTCACTTACTCCTTCTGTTTCACCTACCCACTGCCACAGCGAGGGGTTTTCGCAAGGGGGAGCGGGAGGGAGGCAGCGAGAGGGTGAGGCTGCCGGCGGCAGACTGGAGGTGAGGGGTAGGGAAGCGGGAGAATCGGCAAGAGGAAGGGACTGGGAAACGGTGAGCGGAGGGAAAGTCAAAATAAGAACTTTTTGAAGATACATTTTTAAATTCATTTTGTGGGAATCGCTGACTATCCAGTATTTATTGTCCATTCCTAGTTGCCCTTGAAAAGGTGGTGGGTGGTGAGCTGCCTTCTTGAACCGCTGCTGTCCTCATACTGTGAGTTGGCCCACAATACTACTTGAGAGGGAATTCTAGGATTTGTACCCAAGGACAATGAAGAAACGGTGGTATATTTCCAAGTCAGGACGATGAGTGACTTGGAGAGGAAATTGGAGGTGGTGGTGTTCCCATATATCTGCTGCCCTTGTCCTTCTAGATGGAAGTGGTGTGGGTTTGGAAGGTGCTGTATGAGGATCTTTGGTGAATTTCGGGAATGCATCTTGTAGATAGTCGACACTGCTGCTACTGAGCGTTAGTGGTGGAGGGAGTGAATGCCTGTAGATGTGGGACCAATCAGGCGGGCTGTTTTGTCCTATATATTACTAACCGTATTAGATAACTGTGTTAGTCATCATCCCTCCAGTCTCTCTCCCTTATCGCCACTTCCATCCAGGACCGTTCCACTCACGGCCCCTCACTTACTCCCTCTATCTCACCCATGTTGCTAACATTTTGCTAACTGTACGCTTTCCACGCCAAAGTAACTTTTATAATTTTTAACTTAGTTGTATGCACCAGGATATATTTTGAAAAAAAAATAAATCGCCTTGAATTGATCAGAACTTTTAAAATTCTACCCTGTTAAAAATTTCCAATAGGCCCTCATTAATTTTCTAGTGAATTCCAGTGATAAAAAGTATGTTTTAGCCTAATTAAAAGGGAAAATGCTGGTAATTTCAATATCCATGCGATACTCTGTATGTAATATTCTTAAATGAGTTTCTTTGGGAGCATTCTCTGTGTCTAACCCTGTGCCAGCTGTGTCTCCAAGTCATTTTTACACAACCACCCTTCCAATGTACCCCTCAGAAGAGGTTCAGTTCTGTCCCTATTGGTAGCTGCCTGCGTCAGGTTTGGCACTAAATTTGTTTGGTTTCACTTCAAGGCAGCCTTACCACCAGTACCAGGTAGGAGGTACCTAGAGAGTTTTGCCAGGCGTCATTGGATACCACAGGATATATGCCCCCCGCCCCCCAGGTCAGAAACTCCTAAATCGCGTGTAAGGACAGTTTAAAGTCAGAGCTGCCACTTTGCAATCCTGCAAATTTGATTGAATGGGGAGTGAAAGGACATTTCATAACATTGGCCAGTCAGTGTTCATGTCTAACAATCCGAAGTTTGTGTGGTGGAGGGGTGTGCTTCAGGTCAGGGATGTGCCCCCACCCCCGCCGATCTGTGACGGGAATCTGTAAATTCTACACTGGTACTTGATAAATGGCAAACGCTTCCGAACGCGATGATGGGATAGTTAGAGAGTGGTGTTGTGATGAGAATGCATGGCGAGTGGGATTAAAGGAATTTTCCTTAGTGCTTGTGAATGGCAGCAGTATCACACATATTTTCCAAATCAACCTTTGCAGAGGTGTTCTTGCACACCTCTGGAGCAAGTGGGACTTGAATTCAGGCATCCTGGCTCAGAAATAGGGACACTATCTGTCTGCCGCAAGACCCCCCCCCCCCCCCCCCCACGCAGCAGAATCTTATATTGAATAATAACAAAATAGTCCGCACTGAAAGGTTTTTGTTATCAGATACAATTCCGCTCTTGGCCTTTTTTTGTGTGTGACTTCTTGCTGTGTTGAATCCAATTTTAACCGATTATGGGATCTGTTAAGCTTAGCCGTGGAGCTCATCTCCGGGTTTTCTTTGCGGAATATCCCACGTGCGGTTGAGTAGCTTATGGTTCTAGTTGTCATGGCCCTGTGCTCTGTTATCACCGTTAACTTCAGCTGCAAATTTGAGGAAGCGGCTTGTCACATTTCCCAGGCTTTTGCTGCGCTCAGCAAGGGCCACACACGAACTCTTGGGCTATTGACCCAAATTAGCATGTAATGAACATGGTTATTGGGAAACGATCTAAGCAATTCGGACCTTTCTCTTGATCAATACAAAGCTGTCGACTTGTGCAGTCACCGTCTGTAAAGCAGTTTTTAAAGTCTGCGGGCCGTCAATAAATGAACAGCATCCTCTGCTGGCGCCTAATCTCGATTTGAATACACTGAATGGTGCTAATGTGGGACCCAGTGGGAAGTGGCCTGGTCCCTTTGTGAGATATTCATGTCTGAACCCAGGGAAAACTCCTGAGTTCAGGACATCAATCCCCTTTAACAGAAATACCAGCGGCCTTTCCAAACGCTAGTGACAACATGCTGTATCTATCAACGGGGGAGAGAGACCTGGAATTTAAAAATAAAGCCTCAACAAATTTATTCAGAATAAGTTTATTTTGTTTTAATTTTTAAATGACACTATGTTATTTCGCTGACCTCAGGCAGATTGTGCATCACATCCCTTCAGCTCCACATTGTGTTATCTCTGACTCCAGCATCTGCAGTTCTTACTATCTCTGAGAAAGCCCTAAGCCAATACGCTCCCCTGCGTAGGAATTATCCTGTGATACTTAAATTTTATTCAAGCTCCTTAAGGAGCGGTTGCCCTGACGGGTATGTCACTTCTGTCTGCTCCCCTCCTCTGGGTTACAGCCACAGAAGCCTACTTCAACCGGTTCACCTTGCTTTTAATGGGCTCCAGTCGTCCTGTGTCCAGTCCAACAGCTCGCCAACGAGTTTTGGACTTCACTGGGATCCCCCAAGTTATTTGTGATTCAAGTGGGCTTTGACATCAGAGGGGGCTTGATAGCTCGCGGGGGAGGGGGGAGTGGTCATGCTGAAGACATTGCCACACGATTCATAAACCAAAGCCTCCAATCTTCAGCCTGAAAGCTGAGGGATGACGGCATATTTGCAGCACAGGGGTCCAGCGTTGAGTCCTGTCGCTCTGCACCCCCGAAAATGTCGTTCTATGTATGTTTAATTGCATTATCTGGTTATCCTCCCGCACGGCGCATAAGGACGTTTCAGGCTCTATATAAATGCCAGTCGTTGGTGATGGAGAGCAACGACCTGGGGGTTCATTTCTTGAAGAGTTCATTCGAAGGCGCTCAATCAATTCGTTTCCGTACGAACATAAGTTCATTCGGCTTTCTACTAAACGAAACAAAACCAAATGGGCACTAAGGTGATGGCAGAGGTTTCAGATGAGAAACACTTTCAGTCACAAGGAGAGGTATCGAGTATTAACTTCCCATCTCATTCATAATTGGAATCATAAATGATCTTAATAATAGGCCGGTCCCTTGAACAAATCTCCAGATTATCCTATATAATTCTGTCTTTGTGCAGCACACTCCACCGAAAAGTACAATGTTATCAGATAACTAACATCGGTTTTAAATCTGCATGCCAAACCAACTTCACTGGCAGATTTTCATTCACGCGATAGAACACGATTAACAAACTGAAATTTGCTCAGCAAAATAACAATTAATTGAATTAACAGCAGGGCGAATTCAGGGTCTGTTGTGATGCTGCGCGGCATTGTAATTACACTCCCTCTTTGAATATAGTATTTCCCGCTGATGTTTTTGAAATGACACCGCCCTGTACAATTACTGCGGATGTGCTTCCTTACTCAATCAGCGGCACTAATGTCTACCAGCGCGAGAGCGATGCTGTCCATTCACCAGGTTTTTCTGAATTAGTTATTAACACTGTAAGTTATTCCATCATCCAGTCATTCATTTTACCAGCGCTCCTGCTGCCCTCGATCTCTCGAACTAAACGCGAAAGAAGAGTTAGCCGCATCTGTATTGAAGAAACTGCAGCTTTATAATTTTATAATTGTCCGATTGTCACAGAAGACTAATTTATAACGGCGCCATCTCTTGTCCTCTGAACCTGTCAAATGCCCCCTCGTA